>NW_026874524.1:0-16131 GCF_032173495.1 Musca vetustissima
ATGTCATTGTGAACTCTTTTCTTCCATGTTAAGGATCCTAATGCAGCAGTAGATTTTCCTTTGGGCTTGTTTTAGTTTGCAAGCATAAGTATCATCAGTTGTGACTCTAGAAAACGCATACCACTACTGCTGCACACACTTGTACCCACATATTGCAATGTTGCAAATCATTAAATTGCTTGTTCAATAACCAATTGAACTTGCTAGTATGCACTCGTTTTCTCCCTTTCCTTCTTCCCTCATCCCTCTCGTTTTCAAAATTTCCCAACTTGAATGACATTGCATAAAGTCGGGTTAATTGGATGAAATATTGAATGACAAATATTGTTTCATGGTCATGTAACGACTGTAAGAAGGAAATTTATTGACTTCCGTCTGGGGTTGTGAAATATTTACAAGGCTTACATATTGGGAACACACTTCACAAACTGGAGTGAGGATATCCATGTATCTTTAATTTTGGAAAGAGAGGCTAGTTAGTTATGAAGCGACTCGTAGCTATAAGAAAAGATGTTTCAGGGTTAAGGTGAAGTATGTAGAAGAAAATTAATTAGAACTATTTTCAGACTGCAATATGTAGGTCTATTGCAGCCAAAGTAGCTGTTAGTTTGTATTTCATCCAGTATAATTTTCCGTTTGTTAAAATTTGGAACTATATTTGTATGACATAATTGTCATTGTATACCTCATGTTTTCCTCACTGTAGGTTTAGCATTAGCATTCCCTTAACAGTCAAAAACCCCCTAGTGGTAATGCAAGAAACTAATCTGCATTTACAGTATTGAGAGCCCCTAACGTAAACGGTCTCCATTAAAAATTATTAATTCGATTAAAGTAGATTAAGCCGCCATCGGGTTAACAGCCAGCCACCAGCAGTTATAAAAGGAGGTGCTTAGGTGATGATTGAGGCAGGCATCTGTAGATGGTAGCGTTGAAAAACGAGGCCTTGGCTGTGGGAAACCAGGCCTCGGCTGAAACAAAATGGAGTAAGTCATCGTCACTGCCGCCTAGGTTAAAACACGCGATCTTGCCTTTAAGGCGAAATATCGGGCCAACCTTCTGTGCGCCGTTACAGTTCATCAGGTTGCCGCTGTGCCAAGCTGCCGCCTACCTTCTGTATAATTGAAAACCAGCTGCTAACATTCCTAGCTTTTATTTGATCGTAAGACGCGCTTACATTCATTGCATCCTCTCGTGCCAAAACTCCACGTAACATCAAATATCAATTTCGTTGCAATCGAATGAACAACAGATCTTATGTGAACTATTTTGAAATCGAAGAAAAACATATATGGGAGCTGTATTTTACTCTAAACCGACGTTTACTAACTTTAATAGAGTTTGTCCTTGAACTAAATAAATGGGCTATGCCAATTTCTACCATTTATACGACCATCCTATGTTTGCTAATATTGCTTAATATTGCCCTTTAAAACAGTTTCCATTATAATTGTTTTCATAATTGATATTTCAAAGAACTTTACTGCTTCGATTTAATTTTATTCCATTACTAGAAATTGTGCAAAAATTTAGTAGAATTTGTAGCAACAAAAAAGCAAACCCAACCAAATTGTCAATCATTACCAGTAAAAATGAAGAAACAGTAACCTTGGCAACAACAGAATGCGCATGCAGAACATCCTCAACATCATCGTCTGCGTTATTGTCGTTCTCGTCATTGTAGATTGGCAATTGACTCGGTAACAGAAATGATTAACTTGACTGACTTTTTTCACAATGACGCTGACTACCAATAACCGACTAACATGTAAGCACACACACGGAGCGACTTACCTACTGACCGATGGACTGACTGCCAGCATGCATGCCTGACTTATTAAGTTGTTGGCTTAACTGTAATGCGATACATTGCAATAAAACCCCCCTTGTCGGACCAAAATCATATACATATATCTATAGTAGGTATAGTTTTGTGCAGGCGAACATGTTTGTGTGTGTTGCTTACACACATAACTGATGCGCTCAGAATGATGTAATTGATATAACTTCAACATGGACATGAGCAAAGAACTCGATATTGCAAAAACAAAAAATTGGAAAAAAACACAAAATACGATAGCACGCAAACGTTGATGACGACTAGCAACATTTCCAATATTTACAAAACAATTATCATTTATGATTTACTCTCCCCACCAGCACAACGACCACTTCCACTGCTAGCACCACAAATGTTGGCAATGGCCAAAATCATAGCCACCGAATTATATGACGAGTACCGACCATATGTTCATAGAGAGTGTAACCACAATTAAACCAACAGTTACCTGTGGTTACACTGCAGATGATTATGGTCAAAATATCCAACCGGACGAAGAAGAATTAGCCAGAGTGTTAAGAAGTTAAAAGTTTGAATGTCAAAAATATGTATAAATGTATATATAAGCCCTTTTTGGTTGGCATTCATTCTTTCGATCATCCGGCTAATGATGATGTATGGTTTTATCAATTTTGAGTCATTCTGTAGTAAAATGGAAAAGGAATGTTATACCCTGAACTAAACAATTTTAAGATATCACTTAGGCACTTCGTTTGTAGCTCTTCGAAATATTCTCTGGACAAGTAAAACAAGTAAAAACGTTTGAGTCGATATTGCCGAGAGATATATACCAAAGGTTTGCGTAGGTCTACTAATTTACTCACATGATTTATTAGTTGCTTTATATAAGGTATAAGTTTTTAACAAAGTTTTGACCATCTGTGGGGAGGTACCAGAATACGTTGCTAAATAGCAACACCAACTTCTAATTCTATATAAGTTTTGACAGGGATCCAATCTTCGAACTTTATCTATGTAAGATAAACATAATACAGTGTGCAAAGTTTCTATGGAAAATTACAAAAATCTTTTAAATTCCTTGAAACTTAGGTTTGCAAGGTTATAACTCGCGGAATATGAACATATTGCATATAATTTAAATTCATTTCTATAAAATGAAATGTTCTTGTCAAACTCTTAAAATATTGGTAATAAATAATAAGTTGCGTGGAAGATGTGATGGTGGTAATGTAAAAAAATAGGTGAAAATGTGTTGAAGCCAACGAGCTTTTTTGTGTTCCTTCCTGATTTGTGGCTAAATTACACAACGCACGCAAATGTGATCAGCGACAAAGTTGCAGAATGCCCCATGGACAATATGGTTATAATGTAGATTTTTCGATATAATCACTGCATCCACCCAAAATGGATGCTGACTTTTGAAGCCGGATTTTCGGTGTTTTTGAATTTTTCTTATAATTAGGACGCGCATCCTGATAATGGACTAGTCTAATTATAGGATTGTAGAACTCATATCTCATGAATGTGCTCACCGTAGCTTCTTTGCAATTGGATTCCATATACGAAAATTTGGTGCGTAAATTTTTATAAAAAACCTATTTTTTGAGTCCTACTTTAAGAAGGTCCATTCGAATTCCGTGCAACCCCGCGTGATTTTAGTTTTTTTTACGTGCCGGATCTAATGAGCCCATCCATGTTCAATTCCGCCCAATAAAACGGCGGATATAGGTACCTGAATCATCTACAAGAATTTGTAGAAAAAATCGTCACGTGTTGTAGAAGATCTAGACTAAACCATATTATCTTAACCATACTAAAAAATCAAAAATTGGAAAAAATATTTTGTGGCAATTCAAAAATTAATTTATTTTATTTTCAGATATTTTCATGCTTTATTTCTATTAAACCATATTTCAATGTGATTTGACAAGTATGCAAAGAAAACAAATGTGTTTATTCATTTGTGAAGAAATTCGCGAATTACAACAAATAGGAATTCATTTAATTTATATTTGAAATGCAAGATTTAAAACCGCTATAACTTTTTTTCGCAACATCCGAATTTATGAACGCTAACAGATTCCGAATCAGCATATTTTCATTACCCTATGCACCAAAAATAAAGAATGTGCTCGCAAAAAAAAAAATTCAAAATTTTTTCAGCAAAATTTTGCTATTTTGAAGGTACTGGAAGGAGAAGAGCGATGGTTTCTACCTACGAACTTGACTTAATTTTGAAAAAAAATGTTACGATGTGGATATTTTGTATGAAATCCGACATTCGATTCGCTTGATATCAAATTATAAACAGAGTGGACTAATGGATCTCATCTTCGGACTTGATGTAGGTTTTGAAAAAAATTAGTTTTGTTGAAATCAGATAGTCCCCTATGAAATTATAATATTTATTTTCAGCAAAATTTTGAACTTTTCAATGGAGAGATACCAGAAGGAGTAGGCCGATGTTTCATATCTTCGAACTTGATTTAAGTTTGGAAAAACATATTACGATTGTGCAAAGGTTTGCATGAAATCTGCCACTCCCTTCGAGAGTTATCGTGCGTACCATACAGACTGGCAGATGGACGGACATCAACCTTAATTGTCATAAACTAATTTGACTCAAAGGTCCATATGGTATAAAACCAATATTTCGATGAGACACATTTTTGCCTTAAGGCTGATGGAATAAAAAGTAGAACACAAAAAAATTTTGTAGATACTTCTATCGGATCCTCAATCAGTAGTTTTGAGTCCAACCTAATACTTGAATAAATAGTGTTGACATTTTGAGAAACTATGATACCAGACAGAGCAAATGTTGTTACACAAAAGACTCCAAGCTAGGCTAGTAAGAGAGCAGGGCTTTTTATTGAAGAGCCCATTATAGATGTGAGTAACGCCAAACCTTTTTTGGGCAGAGCGGTGGGTATAACAGTGAACTTTGGAATATATTATATTAGGTTGAGAAAAAAGAAATTCACTATTTATTCGGCAGATGGCTGTACTGATAATTATCTCGTAAAGTATTGATCAAAAACTTTCAGACGTATGCTCGTTGGAAAAGTGACATTTCGCATTAAAAAAAATATTTTTTTTTTTTGCATTCAGTTGTGAGTTACAGGGTGTTAAAAATGGAAGTGAACAAAGAGCAAATTCGGTACATTTTAAAGATTTTCTTTGACAAAGGCCAAAATGCAAGCCAAACGGCTAAATTGTGTATGGTGTTTATGGTTCCGATACTGAAACAGCCAATTATGTGCAATTTTGGTTTCGTAGATACCGTTCAGGAATTTTTGATGTTAAGGATGGGAAGAACTTCATTAAGAACAGAATCTAATATGGGTTTATTCTAACTTTACTTTCTTTCAAATGGCTTATGTCAAGGGTTTCAAGGGTAAAAAACTCGAACCCGACGAAAGAAATATACCGACGTGCATTAAGTTCTAGGCCCCATATAATTATACCTTCCGATTTTTGGTATTTTTAATTTCTAACTAAAATATTTGGTTCGAAATTGGGCTATAAAGGTCCTTAATTAGGAATAGTCAAACATATTCGCTAATTTCTACAAAGTGTAATAAATATTGGTCCCGCTTTAGGAATAGCCTCATATAATTTTACCCTCTTGGTTTCTTAATTTCCCTATTCTTATAGTTTATGATAAAATTGTTTGTCTTTACCAACATCAACGTTCTATGGCACTTATGAGATCCAATACACCTCAGTTGTTTCTTCCCAATACCGCAATGTGTGCTTTCAAACCTTGCTACCATAAAGACACAAATTTACAAGTTTGGATTATTTCCCTTTGACGTTTGTCAGTAAGAGTATTTTGGTAGTATCATTTTACGAAATGTTCTTCTATTCCAATACCAGTATAGATTTATCACCTAATATGTGTGTTGTTCTTGTAGTTACGTATGTTTTCAAAAATTATGAACTTCTCATGAACTGAAGGTAACACGAAGAATCTAACTACCTAAAATGTAGTTGAATGTCTCGTTTTGACATTTGAATGAATTTTAGGTTTTTTTTTTGGAATGATATGAAATAGCAGGCCCCAAAAGTTAAACGTGCTCATTACGGGTATGTAATGTTATTGGGGAGGGAGGTAGAGCAAGGCTACAAACTTTACGTTGTGAACAAGATGAGAATGCTGTAAAATGAAAATTGGAATGGTAGAAGAGACATGTTGGTATCACTTCCGAGATTAATAAAACAAATATGTTTGTATATTTTATATGAAATCTGTCACAGATTTGACTAGAAAACTACATGATGATCATCCTTCACAGTCAGTATATTATAAAGACGTCCTGGAATTCAGTTTGCCTACATGGACCCATTGATCTGCAGCTTATATACCCGCTGCATTAAATTCGCCAATTAAAACTTCCTACCTTGAACTCCTCTATGGAAAATTCCTCCAGTTTGCTTTGCTCCCTACTTCAGTTCATCTGTAGAGATTCCATACCTAAAAAGTCTCTCTCAGTTTTCGACCTTCTACAAAGTCTCCACGGGTTCCTTAGACTAAGACTGTGGCCTCGTCGACAGAGGCATCTTGGCCACAATCTCAAACAGAATAACTCATAGTCTATATACGGACCCTCACCTCGTCTATAGACGAGCATTATCCTCCATCTGGTCGAAAATGACTCACATAACTTTGAATCGCTCCTTAACCATAATCTCGTCTAGAATGCTTCCAATAACTTCGGAATCTTTATATAAACTTCCCTCAGTTCTTCTAAGACACCCTCTGAGTTTCACTTCGTCCTAACCATTCATCTCCTTCTAAATTGTTCCCATATCCCCATACCTTATCTCGAGAGGATCCTTAGCCTCCATTTCGTCTAGAGTGCCTCCTAGAAATTCGAATCGTTTGAACTCATTTATAGAGACTCTCTTCAGCTCGTCTATAAAGACTTCCTACAGCTCGGCCATATAAGGACTCTCTTCAGCTCGTCTATGAGGCCTCCCTTCAGCTCGTCTATAGAAGCTAACTTTTGATCCTCTATAAAGATTCTCTGGTCTATAAACACACCTTTCACCTGGTCTGTAAATATTCCCTTCAGCTCGTCTTTAAAGACTACCTTCAGCTGGTCTATGTAAACAGTTTCATGTGTTTAGCAGCATTTTTGCTGAACTGGCATTTTTCGTTTTTCAAGCTGCCACTGCCTAACAAACCGTACCAATAACTTGCTAACGAACGAAAATCTGTTCTATGATTATGACTATATCTCTGAACATACGTATTATGATTCTCTTCTAGATTACAAACTGTCCGTGTTCATTGATATTAAGCCTAGCCAACAAGACTAGGCACATCTCTTCCTATGTATTTGTGTAGTGTGCGTGTAATTGTAAGTCAGTGTCGTAATGAAAATGGGGTTGAGGTTGGGGTGTTAGTCAGCCAGTCAGTCAGTCAGCAGAAAACAAACAAATATCAACACTGACATTATCGTCAGGTTTCTACATCGTGTGCCAAATGTGAACATCAGCAGTAGCAGCAGTGGCACATCTTCATCTTCATTGCCATCAATGTCAACTGATATTATCGTCATCATCGCCATCACGATGACTACGATGATGATGAACAGAATGGCACGAGGTTTCATAGCGCGAAATAGACAAATGAATGAATGATAGGTAGCCAACAGCAACAAAAAAACCGGGAGCCATCTCGTGCCTACTAAGAACAATCGCAATGAACAACAGTTTATGGACAGGCATTGGCACTCAACCCAACAAACAATCCATGCAACCATCCAACTAACCGATCAGCTACCAGCCAGCCAACCAACCTACCATACCATACACAACCATACCAACCATCCATACCTCCAACATTGCATTCAGTCACACATTTACTGTTGTTGCAAATATTGCTAATGCAACCAGACATTGCAACAACAACATCAACATATATTGCTAGCATTGACAGCTACAATAAAAATTGTCAACTGTAGCAGTAGCACATTTTGTGGTGTTATATTATTGTCGCTGTTGTTGTTGTTGTTGTGTGCCATAAAACTCGCATCATGCCACATAGTCTAAACCAAACCATAACATCTATCTGTACAAAAAACGCGAACATCCATCGTATATTTGTCCATTGTCTGTCTGAATGGTTGGCTGGCAGACTGGGTGGTTAGTTGCCTGACTGGTTGGTTGTCTCATTCATTGTCGCTGCCATCTATCTGACTGACGGTCTGCCAGTCTGTCTCTTTTAATGTCTATTCTTGATACTCATGTCCATATTAAATACACGCCATCAAGTGATGTGATGTACACGCTGGTTCATATCTACAACGCATTCAACGTCAATTGTTATCTATTATCGTGTGGCACAACATGGCATGGTGGGGACAGTGGAACTCGAAGCAGTGTTAAGAATAAAGATGTCAGAAATTATATTGTATGGGAGACCAAAAGAGGACCTATATTAAAAATTTGTTATCGAAGAGCAATTCTACCCATAAGGAACCCGAAATTCTTGATTGGTTCGAAAATCGATTTGATATCTTAAAAAAATTCCCATTCGGAAAAACAGAAACTCTAAACAGCAATAGAAAAACTCAAAGAATCTATTTTCTTCTAATTCGAAAATGGTTTGTTTAAAATGTGGCGAAGTTGTTTATATGAAAATGAGGCTTCATACGTCTAAGAAGGCTCTCTGAGTTTCAACTCGTTTCCAGAGGCCCCGTTATCCCCATCTTGCTCCATATGACTTCCATAACTTCGTTTATCTATAACGACTCTCCGAACTTCAGCTAACTATAGCTATAAAGATTCCATTCAGCTCGTCTATAAAGACTCATTATTTTCATTAGATTCCAAAAAATCTATGTCTCTATGTTCGCCAACTGAAGTGTTGCTTGTGGTGATTATACCCTTCACCACACTGTGGTACAGGGTATTATGTCTTTGTGCAAATGTTAGTGACAGGCAAAAGGAAACGAGAATAGAGAATAGAATCACATGGAATATGCAATCGTCCATGTTAAATTGTACAAACAGGTCGCATTTTTGATTCGAATATTATGAAATTTGGCACAGCTCATTTATTTGGCCCAAGGACGAACCCTATTGAAATTAGGAAAAATCGGTTCAGATTTAGATATACCTCCCATATATACTTTCGTCCGATTTAAGGCAAATGGTGCACAAAAGTAGCTATATATCTTTCTATTTGCACGAAATTTGGCATAGCGTACTAAATTAAGTCTAGAATGATGATTTAGATATAGCTCTCATATATATTTTCGTCCGATTTTAGGTAAATAGTGCACCAAAGTCCCTATATATCTTTCGATTTTCACGAAATTTGGTATGGCGTACATAATTAAGTCTAGAGTGATGTGTGTTAAGTTTCGTGAAAATCGGTTCAGATTTAGATATAGCTCCCATATATATTTTCGTCTGATTTTAGGTAAATAGTGCACCAAAGTCCCCATATATTTTTCGATTTGCACGAAATTTGGCATAATGTACTAAATTGAGTCTAGAGTGATGTGTGTTAAGATGCTTGGGAAAATATTCTTTATTAAATCCTCGCTTTGTAGATTCTTGGAAAAATATTGTTTAAAAAATTCTCACATTAGGAGTGCTTGGAAAAAATTATTCTTTTACAAATCTACGCCTTGAAAATATGTTTCATTGAAAAACCAAGTCTTATACATAATTCCTTCCCCTATTATTATTTGATATCCTTGCTGTAAAAGATATGACAAGGTTGGATTTGTATTATTTTATCCTATTATTTGTATCCTGTGCTCTCCTAATTTGTATTACATTCTCCTGTGAAAGAAAAAATATTCCATCCAAATTGTATTACCTTGATCTCAATATCTTACGCAACGAAAATATGACATTATTAGAATTCATATTCATATTTCTATTTGCTTTTCATTCTATTTTCTTTACAAAACAATAAATTTAAACATGTTCCTTTCAGCAGACTCTCGTAATTTTGCGGCCTGATGTTGGAAAACGTTTAGCAAGGAGGTACATAAATGACGCCGCTGCTACTTGTGGAAAATGCAACATTATTAAGGGCAGCTGGCTGGCAGACAGAAAAACATAAAAAACAGTGGTTTCATTCTGACATCAAATGATGTCATTATTAATGTTCGTTTCTTTTAAGGATTTTTTTTTACAAAAAATGGAACCCTCAACTTTTCAAACTTAAATGAGATGTAATTTTTTTCCTTTTTGCTCCGAAAAGATATGTGGCTAAGTTTAAGTGGTTAGCAAAAGTTAAATTGACATTTGGGCTTAAAATTAATGTTTATAATGATGATAAGTTTCATTAAGTAAATGGTCAGGAAAAGGGAGTTAAAGATAAAAACATCAGCCGATTTATAAAAACCAGTAAGGAAAGTAGTAAAGTCGGACGGGGCCGACCATATGATACCCTTCACCACTATGGATATATTAAACAGGACTATTAACATGAAATTGGATGAACTAAAATATGTGATATTTATCTAAATATGAATCTACCTAGATCTATCCATAAACATGTCATTCGTTTGTTACAATGGTACAAAAGTATGTAAATCGACTTCAAACAAATATAAATAGGTCATCCGTTGGGCTATATCTGTACTTCTAGAAAACGCAACTACTTAATTCTATGCTCAATTTTGTAAGTTGTGCAAAATTTGATGTCAATCTGACTAACATGAGGAGTTTGATGCCCTATTTACTTGAAATCGGGCGAAAATATATATGGGAGCTTTATACAAATATTAAGCGATTTCAAACAAACGTGTCACAGGTTAGGTTATACTAATTTCAGAACGTTTTGTTCCTATTGGTTCCTTGGTGCGTCAATTAATTGAAATCAATCTATAATAAAAGGGAGCTATATCTAAATCAGGACCGATTTTCTGGAAACTTGGCAGACATCACTCTAGGCTCAATTCAGTACGTTATGTCAAATTTCCTGCAAATCGAAGGATATATAGGGACTTTGGTGCACCACTTACATAAAATCGGACGAAACTATATATGGGAGCTATATCTAAATAAGGACCGATTTTCTCGAAACTTGGTAGACATCACTCTAGGCTCAATTCAGTACGTTATGCCAAATTTCCTGCAAATCTATGGATATATAGGGACTTTGGTGCACCATTTACATAAAATCGGACGAAACTATATATGGGACCTATATCTAAATCTGGACCGATTTTCTCGAAACTTGGCAGACATCATTCTAGGCTCAAGTCAGTACGTTATGCCGAATTTCGTGCAAATCGAAAGATATATAGGGATTTTGTTGCACCATTTACATGAAATCGGGCGAAACTATATATGGTAGCTATATCTAAATCTGTACCGATATTCTCGAAACTTGGCAAACATCACTCTAGGCTTAATTCAACACGTTATGCCAAATTTCGTGCAAATCGAAAGATATATAGTGACTTTGGGGCACCATTTACATGAAATCGGACGAAACTATATATGGGAGCTATATCTAAATCTTGACCGATTTTCCCGAAACTTGGCAGACATCATTCTAGCCCTAAATGATTAGGCTGTACCAAATTTCGTGCAAATCGAAAGATATGTTGAGACCGTTTACATTAAATCGGTTAAATATATATATATGGGAGCTATATCTAAATCTGAACCGATTTTTCCCAATTTCAATAGGGTTTGTCCTTGGGCCAAACAAATGAGCTGTGCCAAATTTCATCCAATTCGGATCATAAATGCGACCTGTACTTTGCTCACA
This sequence comes from Musca vetustissima, assembly GCF_032173495.1. Lineage (NCBI taxonomy): Eukaryota > Metazoa > Arthropoda > Insecta > Diptera > Muscidae > Musca > Musca vetustissima. Next base: position 11,553 of record NW_026874524.1, read on the forward strand.
AAAATACATGGACAGACGGACGGACGGACGGACATGCATAAATCGACTTAAAAAGTGATTCTATGCATATTCTCAAAAAGAACCATGTGTCTATCTCGCTTCCTTTTGCCTGTTACAAACATATGCACAAAGACATAACACCCTGTACCACAGTGTGGTGAAGGGTATAATGATCGCTAACTGAAGATTGTTTTAATATATTGCATGACATGACGACCTTATAAAGTTATTTTTAGGTGTGCGATTTTCTAGAGTTGATAGATTATTATATATTGTGTTTGGAAGATATTATTTAAAAAATCAACGCCTGACAGGTGCTTGGAAAAATATTATTTGAAAAATCCACGCCTTTTCCAACTATAAACTTCATGTCCATCGTTTTTATGTAATAGGGTGTAAAGTGTTGAAATTTTCTTTTTTTCAAATGTGTAAAATATTTTCAACATTCAACTTATCTCAGTTAAAATATTTGTGTGTACATATGTTGTACTTACATTTTCTAGTTTGGCCATATCATCACTTTACCATATCATGATATCATCACATTACCATATTGAACAATGAAGTCAATATCATCATTCGCAGCAGCAGCCGCCTCATCAGCGATGTCAAATTCTGTTGCATTACCGTTGGATGCTTTAATGCATCATTTGTTGCTTTGCCATTGATGTTTGAGGCATCTGCCGTTGTTGTAGCGACTTCTGTGGAATTGTTGTCACCCTCGACATCTGGCTGGGACCATGCCAACGAGATTGTTGTATTTGTTACTATCTATGGATATATAGGGACTTTGGTGCACCATTTACATAAAATCGGACGAAACTATATATGGGACCTATATCTAAATCTGGACCGATTTTCTCGAAACTTGGCAGACATCATTCTAGGCTCAAGTCAGTACGTTATGCCGAATTTCGTGCAAATCGAAAGATATATAGGGATTTTGTTGCACCATTTACATGAAATCGGGCGAAACTATATATGGTAGCTATATCTAAATCTGTACCGATATTCTCGAAACTTGGCAAACATCACTCTAGGCTTAATTCAACACGTTATGCCAAATTTCGTGCAAATCGAAAGATATATAGTGACTTTGGGGCACCATTTACATGAAATCGGACGAAACTATATATGGGAGCTATATCTAAATCTTGACCGATTTTCCCGAAACTTGGCAGACATCATTCTAGCCCTAAATGATTAGGCTGTACCAAATTTCGTGCAAATCGAAAGATATGTTGAGACCGTTTACATTAAATCGGTTAAATATATATATATGGGAGCTATATCTAAATCTGAACCGATTTTTCCCAATTTCAATAGGGTTTGTCCTTGGGCCAAACAAATGAGCTGTGCCAAATTTCATCCAATTCGGATCATAAATGCGACCTGTACTTTGCTCACAAAAATACATGGACAGACGGACGGACGGACGGACATGCATAAATCGACTTAAAAAGTGATTCTATGCATATTCTCAAAAAGAACCATGTGTCTATCTCGCTTCCTTTTGCCTGTTACAAACATATGCACAAAGACATAACACCCTGTACCACAGTGTGGTGAAGGGTATAATGATCGCTAACTGAAGATTGTTTTAATATATTGCATGACATGACGACCTTATAAAGTTATTTTTAGGTGTGCGATTTTCTAGAGTTGATAGATTATTATATATTGTGTTTGGAAGATATTATTTAAAAAATCAACGCCTGACAGGTGCTTGGAAAAATATTATTTGAAAAATCCACGCCTTTTCCAACTATAAACTTCATGTCCATCGTTGTTATGTAATAGGGTGTAAAGTGTTGAAATTTTCTTTTTTTTCAAATGTGTAAAATATTTTCAACATTCAACTTATCTCAGTTAAAATATTTGTGTGTACATATGTTGTACTTACATTTTCTAGTTTGGCCATATCATCACTTTACCATATCATGATATCATCACATTACCATATTGAACAATGAAGTCAATATCATCATTCGCAGCAGCAGCCGCCTCATCAGCGATGTCAAATTCTGTTGCATTACCGTTGGATGCTTTAATGCATCATTTGTTGCTTTGCCATTGATGTTTGAGGCATCTGCCGTTGTTGTAGCGACTTCTGTGGAATTGTTGTCACCCTCGACATCTGGCTGGGACCATGCCAACGAGATTGTTGTATTTGTTACTTTGGTTGCATGTAAATCGATAACTGGGGCGGGTATACTATCGGTACCGGTTTGTTTGAATATGTTGTGAAGATTAGATCGAATGTTAGTAATCCTCTTAATAGTATTTTGATTTTGATAATACTTAATAATAATATTTTTTGATAATAAATAAAGCAAATACTCATACGTTTTTTAAGGTTTATTTAAAAATAGTAAAACCTTAAGCAAAGGTCAAAAAATAAACGGAGCATACAATAATTAAATCAGAAAGTGAGCCAATTTATATTCTCAAATGTAACGTTTCCTTTTGGTTTGCAAATCGGAGTGCTTCGCAACTGGTTTGAGCTCATGAAAATGAAATATCTATAGTAGCCATCATATGATCTTTAATGTACACAAAATCGATCGCCATCAAGGGTACCTACATTGATGACTCCCGAAAATCGGTTGGAACTGTTATATTGGTTCTTATAACTGGCTATGCAATATACTGAGGTTTATATCCTAAAATGTTTAGAAATTCGTGTGGTACTGTAATATAGAGGCTATGTCAAACCTTGAACCTTTTAGAAGAAACCTCGAATAGCATATATTCCTATATTATATTGGTCCACCAGGGATCGGTATTTTGGAGAGCTTGAGCATGTGCTTCACCCAATTTGGGAGCAATTTAATATTTTGAATTCTGACTGGGTAGAAAATGTCCGAACACTTTATACTTTAGCTCATATTTCCGGGCAGCACCCATATAATAAAAACTCCCCCATATTCGGTATTTTGGTTGTTTGAACACGTTTTTTATCCGAATTAGTTTGAGCAATTATCCGAATGACTTGCTAATGGGTCGGGAGTTTTGATTAAGGTTCCGATTATGTTGAAGGTCGAAGCTTACAATTTTCATTAGTTCTAATATTTAGGGAATAAAATAAATGGGGGATAAATAAATGGACCAAGATCTTAAGTTTTATGTGTTTTTTTTCAACACATCATATAGGGAAGGGAATCTGGTCAACTAATTGAATGACTGTTTTGATCGGACAATATTCATCGGTCAAATCAACCAAGACCTCTCTGTGTAAAATAAAAAAATTCACATCTTATGACTTAAATGTTCCCCCCGGGAAAAATATTCCGAAAATATGCCATGGTAAGAAACTGTAGCTTTGATCTCTAATCGGTCAAGAGGTCGCAAATATCGTGAAATATTGCCCAGGCACAGAATATAGATCTGCTGAAAGTTTGTGTTTCTTGGTAGTTGTGTAGGGTATCATATGTTCGGCCCTATACGACTATACTGCTCCGCTTACTGGTTTTCAGATAACACCATCACAAAGTCCCCATATAAATGTCCCGATCGATTTAAGGACGTCTGGATGTACCCAACGTGGTTCAAGGTATACAAATATCGGCCCGGCCGAATTTAACGAATTTTTATACCCTCCACCATAGTATGGAGGGTATATTAATGTTGTTTTTCCGTTTGTAACTCATCGAAATAATCATTTCCGACCCTATAAATTATATATATTCTTGACCAGCGTAAAATTCTAAGACGATCTAAGCATGTCCGTCTGTCCGTCTGTTGTAATCACTCTAGCGTCTAAACGAGTTGAGATAGATCGCCAAAATTTTGCACAGAGTCGTCTTTTGTCTGCAGGCAGGTCAAGTTCGAAGATGGGATATATCGGTCTACGTTTAAGCATAGCTCCCATATAAAGGTACCCCAACATTTTCGGTATTTTGGGGTTCTTGAGCGCATTTTTCAACCGAATTCACTGAAATTTGCTACATTGGGTTCTTATTGGGTCAGAAATGTCTCCACAAAAAATTATAAATATAGGTCCATATTTTGGGATAGCTCCCATATAAGGGTACCCCCAATTTTGCGGTATTTTGGGGGGTTTGATCGCATTTTTCGACCGAATTCGCTGAAATTCGGTACTTTGAGTTCTTATTGAGTAGCAAATCTCTACACTAAAAATTATAAATATATGTCCATTTTTTCGGGTAGACGCTATATAAGGGTACCCCCCAATTTTCGGTATTTTAGGGTTCTTGAGCGCGGTTTTCAACCGAATTCGCTGAAAATTGGTACATGGGGTTCTTATTGGGTACCAAATTTCCCCTCTAAAAATTATAAATATAGGTCCGCTTTTTCTGGTAGCCCCCATATAATGGTACCTCCCAATTTCCAGTTTTTGAGGGATTTTGACCGGATTTTTTCACCGAATTGGCTGTAACTTAGTAATTTGAGTTCTTATTGTGTAGCAAATCCCTCCACAAAAAATTATAAATATAGGTCAATTTTTCGAGTAGCCCCCATATAAGGGTACCCGCAATTTTCGATATTTTGAGGTTCCTGAGCGCGTCTTTCAACCGAATTCGTTGAAATTTGTTTTTTTGTAGTCGTATATGGTAGC
>NW_026874525.1:0-16167 GCF_032173495.1 Musca vetustissima
TAACCGTCGTCTATTGTTTTCGTCGTCTAAACATTTCACAAGAGTAAAATCCATCGACACAAACACATACGAACGAAATGTCATTTCCTCAAAGGATTTTATCGGTTTTTATTTTTTTAGCGATTATTTACAACAATCCGTAGTACCAAACCCAAAAACTGAGATATGTTTGTGGTGCAGTAGAACAAAAGAAAGGTAAAATAAACCAGTAAGAAAAGTAGTAAAGTCGGACTGGGCCGATTATATGATACCCTTCACCAATTTGGGTTTATTCTACATATGTAACCGAAAAGACGTCGCTGCACTGTTAAAAATTTAATCTAAATCAGACAAGCATTGATTATTTCGTGTACAATTAACATAAATAAGTCGAAATTATATATGGAAGCTACGATATATCTATATCTGAACCGATTTCAAGCAAACCTGCCAGAGACTAATTTATATTAACTACATTACGTTGTGTCAATCGGCCTAAGAATATATATAGGAGGTGTACACATCATTCTAGACTTAATTAAGTACGCTATGGCAAATTTCTTGCCAATCAAAAGATTTGCAGGGACTTTGGTGCACCATTTACCTAAAATCGGGCGAAACTATATATGACAGCTATATCCAAATCTGAACCTTTTTTTACGAAAAAGCACACATCATTCTAGACCAAATTCAGCAGGCTATACCAAATTTCGTGCACATCGAAAGATATATAGGGACTTTTGTACACCATTTACCTAAATCGGGCGAAACTATATACGGGAGCTATATCTTGATCTGAACCGATATTTGGCCTAAAATCGGGAGAAACTAAATATGGGAGCTATATCAAAATCTGAACCGATTTTCACGAAACTTTGCACATGTCATTCTAGACTTAATTCAATACACTGTGTACAAATCCGTGCAAAGCAAATGATTTTCAGGGACTTTGGTGCACAATTAACCTAAAATCGGCCGAAACTATATATGGTAGCTATATCTAAATCTGAACCGATTTTCACGAAATTTAGCACACATCATTCAAGACTTAATTCAATACACTATGTAACCAGTAAGGAAAGTAGTAAAGTCGGGCTGGGCCGACTATATGATACCCTTCACCACTTTGGGTTTATTCTACATATGTATCCCAACAGGCGACGCGTTTTTGTTATAAATCTATATCTGAACCGATTTCAGGGAAAATTGCCAGACACTAATTTATATTACTTCAGTACGTTGTGTCATTCGGCCTTGCTATGGACCTTTTCACGAAGCTTAGCAACATCATTTTAGACTTAATTCAGTACTTCAGTAGTGTTGGCGGTTTATTTGGGATACCATTTGTATTTTGTTTTTATGAAAAACAACTATTTATTAGTGGGGAATGTATGGCATTGATTGCCGAGGGGAAAGGCAGGGAAGACTATAGTTTCGGATCACGCCACTGATCCTCATCAGTTCCCTTAGCTTTTTGTTGGGATATTCTCCCCAGAAGCTATTGCTTCTATACAAAAAACCTTTCAAACCCAAATGTCTCTTGTAACGAAGCGAAGTACTTAGCTGACCAACGTACCATATACCAAAATTCGTGCAAATCGAAGGATATATAGGGACTTTGGTGCACCAATTACATAAAATCGGACGAAAATATATATGGGAGCTATATCTAAATCTGAGCCGATTTTCACGAAACTTTGCCACATCATTCTAGACTTAATTCAGTGCGCTATGCCAAAATTCTGCAAATGAAAAGATTTCCAGGGACTTTGGTGCACCAATTACCTACAATCGGGCGAAAATATATATGGGAGCTATATCTAAATCTGAACCGATTGTCACGAAACTTTGCACACATCATTCTAGACTTAATTCAGTACGCTATACTGAAAGATTTCCAGGGACTTTAGTGGGCTATTTACCTAAAATCGGTTGAAGCTATATATGGGAGCTAAATCTAAATTTGTACCGATCGCCACGAAACTTTGCACACATCATTCTAAACTTAATTTAGTACGCTATACAAATTTCGTGCAAATCGAAAGATATATAGGGACTTTTGTACACAATTTACCTTAAATCGGACGTAGATATATATATATGGGAGCTATATCTAAATCTTAACCGATTTTCACGAAACTTGGCATACATCATTCTAGACCTTATTCATTACGCTGTGCCAAATTTAGTGCAAATCGAAAGATATATAAGGGCTTTGGTACACAATTTACCTTAAATCGGACGAAGATATATATGGGAGCTATATCTAAATCTGAAACGATTTTCACGAAACTTGGCATACATCATTCTAGACCTTATTTATTACGCTGTGCCAAATTTCATGCATATCGAAAGATATATAGGTATTTTATTACACAATTTACCTTAAATCGGACGAAGATATATATGGGAGCTATATCTAAATCTGAACAGATTTTTATGAAATTTTACACACATCATTCTAGACCTAATTCATTACGCTGTGCCAATTTTCGTGCAAATCGAAAGTTATATAGGGACCGTTTACATTAAATCGGGCGAAAATATATGTGGGAGCTATATCTAAATCTGAACCGATTTTCCCAATTTCAATAGGGTTCGTCCTTGGGCCAAGCAAATGAGCTGTGCCAAATTTCATCCAATTCGGATCATAAATGCGACCTGTACTTTGTTTACAATTTAACATCTACAGACGAACAGACGGACATGCATAAATCGACTCAGAAAGTGATTCTATGCATATTCTCAAAAGGAACCATGGGTCTATCTCGATTATTTTTGCCTGTTACAAACATATGCACAAAGACATAATACCCTGTACCACAGTGTGGTGAAGGGTGTAAAAATAATGGAGAAGTCATATTTTGTGAGCCATTTCAATTAGTTCGAAGTGAAAATATATAGGAGCTCGTTCTAGATGCTGTGCAAAATTTAGTCAAGTCTCACAAACAAAGGGTCTTAAGTGAAGAATTTACCTTAAATATTAGGTTGGGGAAAAAGAAATCCATTATTTTTATATGAACTATAGGAATTTATTTAATATGCTTCGGAATGTCCAATTTTGACATCCGCTCTCTGTTTGAAAAAAAACTCTACTAGTCGATTCTCACAATCCTCCCAATATACCATTAACGATACATTATGGTCAAGAAATTTTGCAATGCAAAAAAAAAATGATAATTGCTTGGTGACAAATACGGACCTCCGAAGTTTCTGGCGAGCCACTGTAGATGTGTGTGGCTTATTTTAGACTTTCATATGAACAATGTCCATGATTTGCATGTATGTAATCACCAAACATACAATCAAAAAAAAATTTTGGAATATTTGAAATTCCTGGAATAGGATTTGAAACGGTTTGTTGAAATTCACATGGACAACAGTGTATAATCGTCTTGTTAATGAATTCTTTTTAGAATTTATTTACATTTTGCAGATCGCATAAAAATGCAATAAAGGTCATTGTTTTTTTAATTTAAGCCAATTTAATTGAGTTATAAATGTTAAAGCGTTCAAAAGAGTGTACATGAAAACATGTTAGTAGATAATTGAGAATTCAATGAATTTCCGTGAACTTATGTATATTAGCGTTTGTAGAACAAGGTTAATTAGAGTATCACGACAAGGGGGATTCGATGACCATAAATCGTTGTATGTTGATTAAGCATCGTCATATCGACGCCTCCGAAGAATCGTATGCTAGGTCTGAAAAGGGAGTTTTTTAGGAGAATGTCTCAAAGTTTACAGGCGTTATCTCGGGAGTGTTATGAGATAGAACATTGAATGTTTTACTGATTTTAACGAAATTTAAATATAACTTTGGTAGCATTTTTCTAGCAGATTATAGCTTAAAACGACTTAGAATACTTAATCATGGACAAACAGTTCCTAAGTAGTCGGCTAAGTCGACTTAGCATGTTTTGTTACGGACCTTTCTACTCAGATTAGTCATCTAAGTATACATAGTATAATGCTAAGTCTATTTAGCATCCGAAATAATTCAAAAAGTTCCAAGCCGAAATATGCTAAGTGTACTCACAACATAATGGTGTGGACGTTTCTTAAATCTTAAGTCCCATGCTAACTACATTTTTGTTTATAACTTTTGTTTGGTTTGGCCGGTGATTACCAAAATTTCAGAGAATTTAAATTAAGGACCGTAGAATCTAAAAACGTAAAGAACTTTAAAACATTATAAATCGACTTAGCATAATATGGTTCGGAGGCGTCGATATAACCCTGAGAAAATATAGTATAACGAATTTAATCATGGCCGACGCACTATCAGTTTCCATTTCATTTTAAAATGTTGACAGCTTTTTTTATACTTTTTTACAGATTTAATAAAATGATTACGATGCGCTTCATATTTACAGAAATGTAACATTTTAACAGTTTGTGGGAAATTTGGATCGAAATGGCGACGCGATTGCTTTGATACTGGAGTTACAAAAGTTATTAAAAATATGGACCAACTATGGCAGAAGTTCTAGGAGGAGTGAACAAAAATGCGTTCACCACAGTTTGTTTAGCCGAAGTCTTCAGAGAAAGAACAAGAGAAGACAAATTATTTTGTTCTAGGGCAAAACGAATTTACATTTACATTAAATCGGACGAAAATATATATGGGAGCTATATCTAAATCTGAACCGGGGCCAAATAAATGTGCCTAATTTCATTCAATACAATTTAACATGGACAGACAAGCGGACGGACGGATATTTCCCATTTTTGGAAAAGGCGACTACAAAGACCCCTTCAGAGAGTACATAAATATATTCCTCACATTCATATCAGTAATATTGCCAAAGAGAAATCTTAATACGAATAGTTTCAGATATCTTGGAAATGGGAAATATTGTCACGATTTTGTATGTTACCTCCCGTCTATCATAATTTGTTGGAATTTCACGATAATTATAAAAAACTATTTGTTGCACGGTGTCTGTGAGATCTGCGAGTTATTGTGTAATAGGCCTCATGGATTGATACCATTAAGCTACGGTCTAATTGACATTCGTATATCCAATGCTAAATACATTTTTTCTATTACACATTTCCTAATTTCACATAATTCCTTTTTTTCTAACTTCAAATATATGTTGCACCTAAAGATACGCCAACTAAATGAAACCTATTTTTGTTTACATACCCGTCCAAAGCCAACTCATAATTAAATGAAGATTACTTCTATATATCCCTACAACTCTAGGTGTTTCACTGTGAAACGTTGACGCTGTCCATAGCCATCAGCTCTTTCCAATTTCGGAAAAAAAAAACAAAAAATCCATTTCAACACACCTGTAAAACAACTTGAATGGAGGAGACACGTTCAGTTACCACCCGTTGGTGCGCTACATGCCACCATAGAGAGACAGAAATAAAAATAAAATAGTTGTTTGTAATTTTTTTTCGAGCTGAATGTATGTGTATGTTAAGGCATGTGAAACGGCACGTATGTTGTTGCCCGTCCATCTACCTATCGACAAAAATATCCTTTATCATTGTCGAAGCAGGAAATGTTTTCATTGCACGGAATGAACTTAATTACACTGTGCGACACGAAAATTTTTCAATGGTTCTAATGTACCAAATATGTTTAGTTGGAGTCCCTGGACCACGAAAATACCTTTGGTTTTTCTGGGTCACTTCGAAAATTTATTTTATAACGGTAAATATAGAGAAAAACGTGGTTTCATGGATTTTCAATTTAAAACTCGAATAACTTATTTACTTTTTAACAGATTTATATTATTCTTTTTTTTCTTTCGAAGAGTACAATTTTTCCTTTCAAACAAGATATATACTTGGTAAATCGGTTGAGGATTGGCTGAGTTACAGCGGTTGAAATGTGAAAAAATACGTATAAAATGACAAAATTTACTTTTCTTCGGGCTGTACGATGAAATTATGATATCAAGCCATATAAGTTTTATTCTATCACGGGGAAGAAAATTAAATTAGCTTTCGAAAATGATAAAAATCAAAAAAATCGGTTAAAAAATGTATGACTTATACAAATTTTTGTATTGATTCTATGCATATTCTCTAAAGAAAAGTAAAGAAAAGTAAAGATTAAGTGTCCCTTAATCCGGATTGAGAGGCCCTTAATCCGGATTAAGTGGCCCTTAATCCGAATTAAGCCTTAAACATGGGTCAAGGACCCTTAATTCGGATTAAGTGTCCCTTAATCCGGATTAAGTGTCCCTTAATCCGGATTAAGGGTCCTTGACCCAGGTTTAAGGCTTAATCCGGATTAAGGCAAAATCCGGATTAAGGGCCACTTAATCCGGATTAAGGGACACTTAATCCGGATTAAGGGATACTTAATCCGGATTAAGGGTCCCTGACCTAGGTTTAAGGCTTAATCCGGATTAAGGGACTCTTAATCCGGATTAAGGCACATTTAATCCGGTTTAAGGATCCTTGTCCCCGGATTAAGGCTTAATACGGATTAAGGGTCATTGGTCCCGGATTAAAGGCCATCATTTAACCCGAATTAAAGCCCATTGACCCCGAATCGAGGGTGGACATAGGGGAAGAGCTAGAATTCTGAAATTTTGGATGTGGTTCACTGATGGAAAGTTAGAAGGATGTAGATGCTCCATTTTAGAAATTCGTACTTATGTCTATGAAAAGAGAATGTAACAGAACATGTGAAAGGGAAAAGAAAAACGATAAAATGCAAAAAATTGCATATAGGAAATAATATATTTTATGGTAAAAAAAAAAAAAAAAAATGGCCCTTAATCCGGATTAAGGGTCACTTAATTGGATTAAGCCTTAATCCGGATTAAGCCTTAAACCTAGGATTAAGTGGCCCTTAATCCGGATTAAGTGGCCCTTAATCCGGATTATGCTTAATCCGGATTAAGCCTTAAACCTGGGTCAAGGACCCTTAATACGGATTAAGGGACACTTAATCCGGATTAAGGGACACATAAGCCGGATTAAGGGACACTTAATCCAGATTAAGGGACACTTAATCCAGATTAAGGGACACTTAATCCGGATTAAGGGTCCTTGACCCAGGTTTAAGGCTTAATCCGGATTAAGGCATAATCCGGATTAAGGTCCTTGACCCAGGTTTAAGGCTTAATCCGGATTAAGGCATAATCCGGATTAAGGGCCACTTAATCCGGATTAAGGGCCTCTTAATCCGGATTAAGGGACACTTAATCCGGATTAAGGGTCCTTGACCTAGGTTTAAGGCTTAATCCGGATTAAGGATTAATCCGATTAAGTGTCCCTTAATCCGGATTTAGTGTCCCTTAATCCGGATTAAGGGACACTTAATCCGGTTTAAGGATCCTTGTCCCCGGATTAAGGCTTAATACGAATTAAGGGTCATTGACCCCGGATTAAAGGCCATCATTTAACCTGAATTAAAGGTCTTTGACCCCGAATCGAGGGTAGACAAAGGGGAAGAGCTAGAATTCTGAAATTTTGGATGTGGTTCACTGATGGAAAGTTAGAAGGATGTAGATGCTCCATTTTAGAAATTCGTACTTATGTCTATGAAAAGAGAATGTAACAGAACATGTGAAAGGGAAAAGAAAAACGATAAAATGCAAAAAAAAAAAAAATGGTGACAGAAATTGTAGAAAATATTGCATATAGGAAATAATGTATTTTATGGTCAAAAAAAAAAAAATGCTATTGCTTTCCCATGTAGGGAGTATAACCCTATTCCTAATTTTTAATATCATAAACTATATTCTTCATAATATCTGCAATCTAAAATTTAAACTTTTCAAATAAATACTCAAACATCACTGCCAACGTTTTCTACAATACATATATATTAAAATTTTACTTTTTAATCGAATATTTTCCGCAACACATTGCATGCCAGTCAGATGCCTTTATTCAATGCATGGGATATCAACTGCCAAAAAGTTTTCCATTGCAAACACAATTTTCCGGCGAAAATCTAGTTAAACTGATATTTGCATTTGATTACATATCAATTTTACACACAGATTTGCATAACACGAAAATGTTATTTCAAAATATCAGCACACTATGAAATTCAACGGAATTAACAGAAAACAACAAACTTCAGATTCAAAATATTAAAGTCAACAAGTCGATGCGAAAATTTAAATAATGTATTTAAGGTTTAATCCTTCCATAGCACATAACGAAATGTCCTCAACTACCATAAGGTGTCGTTAACCGTATTCTCAGGGAAGCGCAGAAGTTTTAACCATTGAAGAGGAGGACTTCTTATAAAAGAGCAGAAGTACTTATTGAAAATGTCTTACAAAATGTCCACATTGTCTTATGCTAGACAAGCTGAAGGTTTTCTTCATCGAAGAGCTGAATGTCTTCTTTATAGCAGATCTAAAAGGACTTCTTCATAGAAGAGCAGAAGGTCTTCGTCCATAGAAAAGCAGAAGGTCTTCTTCCAAAGAAGAGTTGAAGGTCTTCTTCGATAGAAGAGCTGAAGGTATTCTTCCATAGAAGAGCTGAAGGTCTTCTAATAGAAGACCCGAAGGTCTTCTCATAGAGTCATAAAGTCATTTTGTAAATGATCCGAAGGTATTTTATAGAAGGCCAGATGGCCTTCTTATAGAAGTCCAGATTTCTTCTTATTAAAGACCAGAAGGCTTTCTTATAGAAGACTAGAAGGCCTTCTTATAGATGACCAGAAATTCTTCTTATAGAAAATCAGAAAGCAACTTATAAATGAACTCCAGGTGTCCTTATAAGAGATTTGAAGGTCTTCTTAAAGAATATATGAAGGTCTTCGTATAAAAGGACTGGAGGTCTTCATATAAAAGACCTGAAAATCTTTTTTATAAAATACATTTTCCATATTTGCAAATAGAACGTGCGATAAAAAACTCTAACTAATCTCATGATTGCATAGATCGTAAATAGCGAATAATCAAAACAAATAACGTAAAACCATTCGTCTGTAAACCCTGTAAACCCGAAATTAGAAAAAAAGAAATAGAAAATCCAACAATTTCATCGTCACACCAATATGGACTTCAATAATTAAGTTCATTCCGTGCAATGAAAACATTTTTTTTTGCATTTTATCGTTTTTCTTTTCCCTTTCACATGTTCTGTTACATTCTCTTTTCTTAGACATAAGTACGAATTTCTAAAATGGAGCATCTACATCCTTCTAACTTTCCATCAGTGAACCACATCCAAAATTTCAGAATTCTAGCTCTTCCCCTTTGTCTACCCTCGATTCGGGGTCAATGGCCTTTAATTCGGGTTAAATGATGGCCTTTAATCCGGGGTCAATGACCCTTAAATCGTATTAAGCCTTAATCCGGGGACAAGGATCCTTAAACCGGATTAAATGTCCCTTAATCCGGATTAAGTGTCCCTTAATCCGGATTATGCCTTAATCCGGATTAGGCCTTAAACCTGGGTCAAGGACCCTTAATCCGGATTAAGTGTCCCTTAATCTGGATTAAGTGTCCCTCAATCTGGATTAAGTGTCCCTTAATCTGGATTAAGTGCCCCTTGATCCGGCTTATGTGTCCCTTAATCCGGATTAAGAGTCCTTGACCCAGGTTTAAGGCTTAATCCGGATTAAGCCATAATCCGGATTAAGGGACACTTAATCCGGATTAAGGGCCACTTAATCGGATTAAGGGCCACTTAATCGGATTAAGCCTTAATCCGGATTAAGCCTTAAACCTAGGTCAAGGACCCTTAATCCGGATTAAGTGTACCTTAATCCGGATTAAGTGGCCCTTAATCCGGATTAAGCCTTAAACCTGGGTCAAGGACCCTTAATCCGGATTAAGTGTCCCTTAATCCGGATTATGCCTTAATCCGGATTAAGCCTTAAACCTAGGTCAAGGACCCTTAATCCGGATTAAGTGTCCCTTAATCCAGATTATGCCTTAATCCGGATTAAGCCTTAAACCTGGGTCACGGACCCTTAATCCGGATTAAGTGTCCCTTAATCCGGATTAAGGGTCCTTGACCCAGGTTTAAGGCTTAATTCGGATTAAGGGACACTTAATCTGCATTAAGGGTCCTTGACCTAGGTTTAAGGCTTAATCCGGATTAAATGTCCCTTAATCCGGGGTCAAGGACCCTTAATCCGGATTAAGCCTTAATCCTGGGTCAAGGACCCTTAATCTATAAGATATATAAGGACTTTGATGCACCATTTACTTTAAATCGAACGAAACTATATATCGTGCTATATTCGGAGAAAGTGATTCTATGCTTATTCTCAAAACGGACCATGACTATTTGGTACAATTTAGTACTTTATGTTCCCAAAATTACAAATTTCCGAAAATACCTCAATCCAACAGTAATTTTAATTCCTTAAGTCTGGAGTCCAGCCTATCCGTTTGCACATAATCAAGTTCCGGATTAAGCCTTAATCCGGATTAAGCCTTAATCCTGGGTCAAGGACCCTTAATTTGGAATGAGTGGCCCTTAATCCGATTAAGCCTTAATCCTGGATCAAGGACACTTAATCCGGATTAACTCATCAAGTGCCCCTTAATCCGGATTAAATTAATCAAAAGATATATAAGGACTTTGAGCTATATCTAAATATGAACCGAGTTCCCCAATTTCAATAAGGTTCGTCCTTGGGCCAAACATCTCACAATTCGGAGAAAGTGATTCTATGCATATTCTCAAAACGGACCATGACTATTTAGTACAATTTAGTACTTTATGTTCCCAAAATTACGCATTTCCTAAACTACCTCAATCCAACAGTAATTTTAATTCCTTAAGTCTGGAGTCCAGCCTATCCGTTTGCACATAATCAAGTTGTACCAAATATAGTACCATTTAGTACACATAAGTACCTCAATCCTGTACTCCAATAGTTATCCTAATTCCTATTTTTAAGTAGTCAATCTCTTTACGCTCAACTAAATGCAGATAGTACCAAATTTAGTACTTTTCATAGACTTAAGTACGAATTTCTAAAATGGAGCATCTACATCCTTCTAACTTTCCATCAGTGAACCACATCCAAAATTTCAGAATTCTAGCTCTTCCCCTTTGTCTACCCTCGATTCGGGGTCAATGACCTTTAATTCGGGTTAAATGATGGCCTTTAATCCGGGGTCAATGACCCTTAATTCGTATTAAGCCTTAATCCGGGGTCACGGATCCTTAAACCGGATTAAATGTCCCTTAATCCGGATTAAATGCCCCTTAATCCGGATTAAATGCCCCTTAATCCGGATTAAGTGTCCCTTAATCCGGATTAAGTGTCCTGTGATATAATGGTCATATTTAGTACTTCATTTTTTTCTTTCATCTTAAATCGAAATATTATTTTCATATTTTCTGGTTTATTTAGTTTCTATTATTAAAAAACACCATGGTTTCTAAGAAAAGTTAAAAATCACTTTTTATTAAGTTAATCGTCATTCCTTGACAATCAATATAATTTTAAATAGATTCTATGGAATAGTCGATTGGAAAATTCCTAAAGATAAAAAGTAATAACGGGAATGATACGGTTCGAAAAAAATACTGTGAAAATTATTGACATTTCTAAAAGAAATGACGACATTGACATTTCCCATTTGTGAATATACATTTTGTTGTAAATGTGGCAACAAGCTTTAAATAAATATCAATAAAATTTAGATGAGGCAATTTGCTTCCTATCATCCGATATAGCGAACATGTTCAATAGAAATAAAATTGTAGACTATATAAGGACACACTTAATTAATGGTGCTCCATCTGTCGTATAAGTAAACCGTATGTCATAAATAAATATCGCTAATACGCATACCAGTTTGGTACAAGGCGAACAATGCCATACATTCCCCAATAATAAATAGTTGTTTTTTATATAAAAAGAACAAACTGGGACTATTTTGCAAAAACAATATTAATTTTGTTTTTGTAAAATAGTCAGGCTGAATCCAAGCTTGTTGTTTTTATAAAAACGGAAACAAAAATAAAATTATTTTTTTTATCTGATTATATTATCCTACACCAGCATTTGATGACATTTAAAGTTTTAAAATATATATAAAACCATATGCGAATAGGAAGGTATCAAAACCAGAGTATGTTTACGTATTTCAGTTACAAACAAAGTCATGATTTAGATTAGGCGAGTTTACTTGCGGCAAGTCTTTGTTTGTAGGAGAGAGGGGCAAGGGGAATAGAAATGGAAAAAAATGCTTGTAGCGACAATTTTCTGGCAATTCGTTTTGTGTATTTCGTATTTGTTGACATTTTATATATATTTAAATGTGAAAAAACAACAAATAGAAAAATATTTTGGAAACCGAATTGCCTTGTATAGACGCATGAAGCAAGTTTAAAAGAGAGCGATAAAAATCGCCGCAAGTAAACTCGCCTAATATAAATCAGGACAAATCTAATTTCCGGATTTATGGTTTGCAATTGAAAATGGAGATAACAACTGGTACAATGATTGAAAAACTATGAAATGTGAAATGAATTCAATTTTTTTATGAAATTATCTTGACAAAGTATTGCAAATCATTGAAGTGTAATAACACACAAACAATCTTATTCATGTGATATACTCATAAAAGTGGTAATTTTTAGTACTTCATTTGTTTTCTTTAGAACTTAAATTGTCCTTAATGAAGCGTCTGTTTTATATTAAATTTTAATCAGTAAATAAAATTATTTAGTTTTAAAATTATTATTTTAATTTTATGAATTTTAATTTCAAACTAAAAAAGTATGTGAAAACGCTGCAAATGTCTGATAGAAGTTTTTCGGAATTAATTTAATTTTTCAGCTTTCAATTACGCCAATTTATATTTCATACTAGCGGGCCCGGCAAACGTTGTCTTGCCTAGCAATATTGTTTATGTCTAATTTTCGGAATTTTAGGTTTGTTTTTATACCCTCCACTACTTATAAGATATTTGATAGTGAAAATGTTCAACAGAATTGCTTATAATGCTTAGGAATACTTATTGAGCAGAAAATCTCCCTAATTAATAATATCAATATAGACCCAAGTATTCGGATAGCTCTCATATAACTCGCCCAAGCTACCAAATATCCCCATCTAATTGTACCCCACATTTGTTGATGCTGTAAAAAAGTCCTTCGATTTGCACGAAATTTGGCATAGCGCACTGAATTAAGTGTGGAAAGATCTTTGTTAAATTTGGTGAAAATCAGTTAAGATTTAGATCTAATCGGCTGTAATTTGGCATTTGGTTCTTATTTGGTTGAATGAATCGCACTAAAATTGTATATATTGGTCCACTCTTTGAGGTAGCTCCTATATAACGGTACTCAAAATATTCGGCATTTTGGGGAGTTTGTTTCAGTGTGGCTGTAATGTTTTATTTCGGATGATCAAAACCTCTTTACAAAAATTAGCAATATTGGTAAAATTTTCCGTGTAGCCCCATATAATAGTATCCCCCATTGTTTGGTATTTTCTCATGTGGTGTCGAATCTTCATTCCAAAAATTAATATATATCCATTCTCATTGTAGTAGCTATAATATACCATAACGGGATATTGAAGGGTAACAAACATTTATGGGGTAACATTTCTATTTAGGCCTCCATACAGGTCCCACTCCATTTTCGGAATTGTGAAGACTTTGACCGAATTTTCTCATAGAGTATGCCATACATATTTCCCCTTATATTTTCGGTAAGTTGAAGTTCTTTCCCCATTTTTCCAACCTGAGTGTCTATAACTTTGAACATTTCTGTAAAAAATCATCAAATCATACTTCCTAATAGTGTTGTAACATTGTACCAATATGAATGTCCCGACAGATTTAAGGAATATACATATGAGAAGATATAAAAAGTTAGATTTTAACAACATTTTTACATGTTATTAGATCTCCTGACGTATTGAGGTATTTGTAATTTTATATCCACAGGTTCAATACGAACATCACTTTTTTATATGAACTTAATATTCATATGATTTTTTACACAACTTGAGGTATTTTATAGCGAACAATCGTTATTAATTTAAAAATCACTTTTTTGATTTATGAGTGGTATATTAGTTTTCTCTGTGATACACATTATTAGTATCGGATATATGTGCAACCTGATTTCCCGCATAGCATAGCAACATTTGAACTATTATTGAACTAATATTATTATTTAAAGAAAATAATCTTGGGCATGGATCTTAGAATCAGATCTCTATTCCGCATGTCTTCTGACTTTCACCCTTGCATTTGTCCCAAATGTACGGGCATTCTATGGAAAATGTGTACTTTCAATGATACTTCTCAATTATTTTTAAAATTCTTACAAAAAAATTTTCAGTACAATGTCAATACAATTGAAAAAAAAAATATTTTCAAAATTTTCAATAATTGACAAATGAAAGCTTAAAGGAATGATACGCTACCAATTTTCGCTCAAAATATGTCAAAATAACAACTACGACGTGGTGCAATAAAAATAGCTCGATAATAAATTCGTGGAAATGCAAATATGCTTCAAAATATTTTTTGCAAATTTTTCACGATTTTCAAATTTTTCTCATCTTTTAAACGTTTTAAACGTTGTCTTGCCTTAACAATATTACTAAGAAATAATTTTCAGTATTTCAGATTTGTTTTTTTTTTTTTGCTTTTTTTATTCATACTTGCATAAACAATTTTTCTGGGTAAGAGATATATTTCGCCATATACCGATTTTGATCGTTACATTGGAAGCTATAGCACACACGCAATAAATTTGAATAATGTCATAGCATAGTGAACTGAGTTTAGAATTATGATGCACTAAGTTTCGTGAAAATCGGTTCAAATTTAGATATACTTGCCATATATAGTTTTGTCCGATTTTACGATGCACCAAAACCCCTATATATTTTTCGATTTGAATGAAATATGTCATAGCGTACTGAACTTCTAGAATTATATGTGCAAAGTTTCATGAAAATCGGTTCAGATTTGTATATAGCTGCTATAAAGACCCAAAGTTTGTACGATTGCCACAAAATTTTGTACAATGTACTGAAGTTAATATACATTAATTTCTGGCAAGTTACGTTGAAATCGTTTCATATTTAGATATAGCTCGACACGAAATTTTGCACTACGTATCAAATTGACTCTTGAATGACGTTATTACGTGTTGTTAAAATTAGCGCAGATGCTTCCATATATATTTCAAACGGGTGTCAGATTGAGATTAAATTTTGAAGAGTGCGGCCAACCAAATAGCGTGTATCAAGTTTGCTCTACATCGATTTACTTAAATTAGTCCCATTGTACTCAAACGACTCTAAACTTTCCCGAATGAAATGAAATTTAGCATAGGTTCCAGAAACGCATAAAGTTCTTTCAATTTCATGAAAGTGTTCTTTCGAAAAGGTGACGTCTGTTAGGAGACATATGTAGAATATATCCAAAGTAGTGAAGGGTATCGTATAGTTGGCCCCGTCTGACTTTACTTCTTTCCTTTATGGTTTTGCCTTCTAATTGAATTCGTATTTCGCAGTAATTTTATATTTTGTTGAAAATGTACCTATCAATATTCACGAAAGCTTCCGAATAGACCCCATACAATGATACTCCGCATTATTCGATGCGTTCGGAGGTTTGGTCAACGGTACCTGCAATATTCGGCATTTTGGGAGCTTCTCTTAGCAAAAATTATCAATATTGGTCCAAGTTTTCAGATAGCCCCCATATATGTTATTCCCCTTTGTTCGGCATTTTCTTATGTGGTGTCAAATCTTCCTACCAAAATGTCACATTATAGTTGCTGCAATATTTCATTGGCTGGATGGATATTAGAATTAGAATTCTCTGAATGGACACAATCTCGATTCCGAATGTCTTCTGATTTTCAATTCTTGCATTGCCCCAATAAATTCGTGAAACGTGTGCATACAATGATCGCGTGTACATTCAATGATATCCTTCTGATTATTATTATTATTTTTTTTTTTTTTTTTGTATTCTCACCTAAAATATTTTAAATACAATTACAATCCAATTTAAAAAAAATAAAATATGTAAATAATTTTAAAATTTCAAAAAAATTGACAATGCTTCATAATATTTTTTGCAAATTTTTCGCGGTTTTCGATTATTTCTCACCTTTTAAACCTTCCCTGAAGCTCCACGATTATTTCAAGACTAAGATAAGAAAAATCCGTTCAGCCGTTCTCGAGTTTTAGCGAGACTAACGAACAGCAATTCATTTTTATATATAGAGATAAAACTATGTAAATAT
>NW_026874526.1:0-162406 GCF_032173495.1 Musca vetustissima
ACAACCAAACTGAAAGCGCATATAGCATTACGCAGACGCACTAAGAAGAATTGCGACATTGATTCTTTGATTCCATGCACCAAAAAGTTTTTTCAGGGACTTTAGTGCACAATTTACATTTAAAAGGCGAAAATATATATGGGAAGTATATCTAAATCGGAACCGATTTTCAAGAAATTTTACACACATGAAATTCTATGCTCAATCCAGTACGCTATTCCCAATTTCGTGAAAATCAGAAGACATGTAGGGACTTTGGCATATTATTTACCTATATGAGAGCTATATCTAAATCTGAACCGATTTTCACGAAAGTAAGTACACGTCATTCTAGACTTAATTTAGTACGCTATGCCGAAATTCGAGCAAATCGAATGAATTTTAGGGACTTTGGTGCACCATTTACCTAAAATCGGGCGAAACTATATATGGGAGCTATATCTGAATCTGAACCGATTGTCAAGACATTTTACACATCATTCTAAACGCAATCCAGTACGCAATGCCAAATTTCGTGCACATCGAAGGACATATAGGGACTTTGGTACACCATTTACATTAAATCGGGCGAAACTACATATGGGAGCTATATCTAAATCTGAACCGATTTTCACGAAACTTAGCACAGGTCATTCTGGACTTAATTCAGTACGATATGCCAAAATTCGTGCAAATCGAATGACTTTCAGGGACTTTGGTACACCATTTACATTAAATCGGGCGAAACTATATATGGGAGCTATATATGAATCTGAACCGATTTTCAAGAAATTTTACACACATCATTCTACACTCCATCCAGTGCGCAATGCTAAATTTCGTGCAAATCGAAGGACATATATAGGGACTTTGGTACACCATTTACATTAAATCGGGCGAAACTATATATGGGAGCTATATGTAAATCTGAACCGATTTTCAAGAAATTTTACACACATCATTCCAGACTCAATCCCGTACGCTATACCAAATTTCGTGCAAATCAGAAGACATGAAAGGACTTTGGCATATTATTTACCTAAAATCCGGCGAAATTATATATGGGAGCTATATCTAAATCTGAACCGATTTTCTAAATCTGAACCGAAACTTAGCACACGTCATTCTAGACTTAATTTAGTACGCTATGCCAAAATTCGTGCAAATCGAATGAATTTTAGGGACTTTGGTGCACCATTTACCTAAAATCGGGCGAAATTATATATGGAAGCTATATCTTAATCTTAACCGATTTCCAAGACATTTTACACACATCATTCTAGACTCAATCCAGTACGCTATGCCAAATTTCGTGCAAATCTGAGGATATATAGGGACTTTGGCATACCAATTACCTAAAATCGGGCGAAACTTAATATGGGAGCTATATCTAAATCTGAACCCATTTTCTCCAATTTCAATAGGGTTCGTCCTTGGGTCAAATAAGTGAACTATGCCAAATTTCATCCAATTCGGATCATAAATGCGACCTGTACTTTGTTAACAATAATACATTGAAAATTATTCTTTAAAAAAATCCACGCCTCTGATAATCCTTGAAAATTATTCTTTAAAAAAATCCACGCCTCTGATAATCCTTGAAAATTATTCTTTAAAAAAATCCACGCCTCTGATAATCCTTGAAAATAATTCTTTAAAAAAATCCACGCCTCTGATAATCCTTGAAAATTATTCTTTAAAAAAATCCACGCCTCTGATAATCCTTGAAAATTATTCTTTAAAAAAATCCACGCCTCTGATATTCTTTAAAAAAATCCACGCCTCTGATAATCCTTGAAAATTATTCTTTAAAAAATCCACGCCTCTGATGGCCCTTGAAAATTATTCTTTAAAAAAATCCACGCCTCAGATAATCCTTGAAAATTATTCTTTAAAAAAATCCACGCCTCTCCATAATCATTGAAAAAAATATTCCTTAAAAAAATCCACGCCTCTTATAATCCTTGAAAATTATTCTTTAAAAAAATCCACGCTTTTGATAATCCTTAAAAATTATTCTTTAAAAAAATCCACGCCTTTGATAATCCTTGAAAAAAACATTCTTTAAAAAATCCACGCCTCAGTTGGCCCTTGAAAATTATTCTTTAATAAATCCACGCCTCAGTTGGCCCTTGAAAATTATTCTTTAATAAATCCACGCCTCAGATGGCCCTTGAAAATTATTCTTTAAAAAAATCCAGGCCTCAGTTGGCAATCTTTGAAAAATATTCTTTAAAAAATCCACGCCTCTGATAATCCTTGAAAATTATTCCTTAAAAAAACTCCACACCTCTGATAATCCTTGAAAAAAAATATTCTTTAAAAAATCCAAGCCTCTGATAATCCTTGAAAATTATTCTTTAAAAAAACACGCCTCTGATAATCCTTGAAAATATTCTTTAAAAAAATCCACGCCTCTGATAATCCTTGAAAATTATTCTTTAAAAAAATCCATGCCTCTGATAATCCTTGAAAAAAATATTCTTTAAAAAATCCATGCCTCTGATAATCCTTGAAAATTATTCTTTAATAAAATCCACGCCTCTGATAATCCTTGAAAAATATTCTTTAAAAATCCATGCCTCTGATAATGCTGGAAAAGATATTTTTTAAGAAATCTACTCCTCGTGATAAACCTTGAAAATTATTATTTAAAAAAATCCACGCCTTATGATAACCTTTGAAAAAATAATGTTTAAAAAATCCACGCCTCTGATAGTCCTTGGAAATATATTATTTAAAAACTCCACACCTCTGATAGTCCTTGAGAAATATGCTTTAAATATCCACGCCTCTGCTAATCCCTGAAATAATATTCCTTAAAAATGATTGTTTTAAATTCTATGTAATTCTTAGTATTTATCAGTATTGACCATGCCGCACTTTATTTAATTTTCAAATTGAATGAATCGCAAATAAACCAAAAATGCCCAATTAGCTTATAAATATTTCCCAAATACATCAGCAGACGATACATTTATGCTAATCCACCACACATCTTCACGGCCAGCACTACCATAATGATGGATGTGATAAAGCTTATGATTTGTAGTTTCCATAAAGGATATTATTGTAGCCATGTCGAATACACACATACTCACAAAATTGACATAAATCCATATAGGATGGATGGATGGCTAGATGTTTAACACAAGTTAATAGTGCGTATAGCATTAAATTGATAAGCGTTGTTATTATTAGTTGTAAACCATTTATAGTATTCATGGTGTGGTGCTCTTGTTGTTGTTGTATCTTTCGACAGCGTATAGTCAGATTTCCATATAAATGCGTTTGCATGTGTATATTTTCTATATATGTATTTGTATAAGAACTCATTCAAGTGTAAGATAACCATAGAAATTTTCCTCAATCTCTCTCGCCCTCCCTCCTCTTCCGATGAAGACATAAAGTCAAATGAAACGAATACAAACAGAACCGTCGCTGACACTGCCAAAGATCCATGAAAATCAATTGCCTGTTTTGTATAGCTCACAGACACAGAGTCAGGCAGTGATGCCAATGACGACTTTGATAGTTGGACAGACATAAATGATTTTAGTTCATGTGTTTTGGACAATGAATAATGGATTGAATGTCATTCGACAAATACAGAAATTTATATGAAATCCTAGTATTAATCTGAAGAGGGAGGGGAAAACATATAGTAAATATTTGGATTAAAACTTAAGAAAATAAGAACAGGAAACATTTGGTCAAACAAAGGATATTATTAAGTAATTTATATATTTGTTGGGGAAAATGTATAGAATAACACTGTGTTGGAATATTTTTGGAGAGAGTTGTTGTATTGCTATTGGGAATGGAAACGTGCATTGAGTGTATTTATAACCCTAGAGGCATATTGGTCGTTGGTCAATCTTAAGACATATGACGTCATTAATCATGACAATGGTCATGTGATACACCCTTTTGCTTTTGCGTTTAAGCAGATCTGCATAGTTTAGCTATTTTGACTAGACTTCAATTGACTGTAGAGAATGGAAGAAAATATATCTCCCAGTAAAAAATATTTTATAAAGATACGACTTTCAATATACCACAGAAATAAAAATTCTAAAGACCCTTTTTATATATCTCGGAAATAAGATGGTACTAAATTCGGTACAATTTGAATTTTAGGTAAACCAATAGAGCTAGAATCGTGAAATTTGTAGTCAGGATCACTGGTGAGGTGTAAGATTGAGATAAGTGGAAGTTTGAGAAATTTGTACTAAATTTGGGACAATTTAAACTGTGGGCGGATAGAGTCGGAATTCAGAAACTTGGATTTCGGATCACTTTGGGGTGTAGAATTAGGGTATGTAGAAAGTTTTGGAAATTGGTACTACTATGTACTAAATTTAGTACAATTTGAATTGTGGGTGAACCGATAGAGTTGGAATCCTGAAACATAGATTTGGGATCACTGTGAGGGTGTAGGATTAGGGTATGTAGAAAGTTTTGGAAATTGGTACTACTATGTACTAAATTTAGTACAATTTGAATTGTGGGTGAACCGATAGAGTTGGAATATTGAAATTTTGATTTAGGATCACTGTGGAGGTGTTGGATTAGAGTAAGAAGGAGTTTTTGGAAATTCGTACAACTGTGAACTAAATTTGGTATAATTTGAATTGTGGGTGACCCGTAGAGTTGGAATCTGGAAACCAAAGCCCTAGTTGCTGTTGTCCGCAATTGTCTCACATATACCTAGGCAGCATGTTATCTGGACTTTCTGTAAAGTTTCTACATTACATTTGTTGTCCATTGGGACTACCAGACTACAGAAGTCTATGTTAGAACTGGTCTAATGGCGCTCTTTTATATCCAGTCTATTATATTTGGATTGGATTACCATTTAGAACTTATGACTTTTCTGCCGAAGGACCAGCATCTGTGGCCTCTTTCGACGTTGCTGTATGTGGTCTTTCCATTTAAATTTTGTGTCTCGGATGACTCCCAGATATTTAATTTAATTTTATGTTAATCGTTTTCTTCTGGAAAAATTAATGAAATTAACTCGTTATACTTGTTCCCAACTTTGGGCATCTTACATTTTACCCCAGAACAATGATGTCATGCATACATGCTGCAAGATCGGCATAAAGTTTTATTTTTATTCGCTATATCTGACTTTTTGTAGAAAATTCAACTCAACAGTTATATTCGGTATTTCTTTTTTTATTTCTTCTTGGTTGGGGTTCTAATTAACTACGTTGTGTTTCGCGACTTTTATTGAGATAGGAGGTCATAGAGACAATTAAATCATTTTGAAACTTTGGCACTTTTATCAATCGTATTGGCTCTAATTCGGTATTTTAAGTGCTTATTGGGAAATTTATCAAACTTCCTACCCAAGTATCAAAACTTCCTACCCAAAATTATGAATATCAAAATGTTGTCAATTTGGTCCATATTCCGAATTGGTTCTCTGTGGATTTCACATCTTCCTACCAAAATTATCATACGCCGCAATTAGGTTCCGAAAGGTACGTTATTATTTGTTAAATTAATTTAATTTATTTCATTCTTCCCTTTAAGAGACAAACTGAATAGTTTTGAACAGAATTTCTGTAAAACATTTGAATGCCACTTTGTAGCATATAACCATTGGTTTGATTGCAGAATACGGTCATTGAAGAGAGGCACGTATATAGTCCAGCCTATCAGCTCGCCGGAGGGGTAGGTTAAGAGCTGCATCACACTTGCTGTTTATGAATAGAGAAATAAACTTAGGAGAGAAAGAGGATAAACCTTCATTGACATGTCTCAATTTGACAGGCTTTGAGATGTTATACAGCTCAGCAGAGGGTTTGAGTTTAATGATCTTTGGCGAACTGCCCTACATCATGCAAAAGGGAAAAACTCATTAGGGCCTGGTAATCGTTATTCCTCTTTGCAATCTCGACCACCAGTAGATGCTGAATTATGGGTGCCAATCCTAATAGAAAACAAAAAACAAAAATACCAATGATATTTCTGTTCTTGATAATATTAGAATAAAAACTCACCTCAAACGCGAGATGGCACCCAGACTTAAGTGGCCCACACACGTCAAACATGTGCGTTCGATCGGTGTGAATCGAAGCAATGTTTGACGTGTGTGGTACGGTGTTCACACCGATTTGCCGGTGCGCACACCGATCGAAAGATATTAAAAATTTTTAATTTTTCGTTGTGCGACGCGCACATGTTTGACGTCTGTGGCCTGGTGTGTGGATATTTTCTCATTTGTTGAGAAATTTCGTGGAGTGCGGATCAGCGGACAAATGCAATACATATGTATTTGGAAGATTTTTTTAAGTTTTTACACATATTCTACTGTGTGGCAAATAAAAATGTTGTTCCCGGAATAAAATAAAAGTATTTAATACATTTATATTAAATAAAAATATTTCGTCTTTTTTCCGTCATCACTATCGCGGTCCATCTTCACGCTTCAAAAATAAATATGAAATGAAGTTTAATGGATCCGTTTGACGTGTGTGGGCTAGGAGCTTCACACCGATCGAATGCACATGTTTGAGGTGTGTGGCCCACTTTAATTTCAAAAGTTTAAATGATGATTAAGTTTCAATTTGCATCAAAGTTGATGACGAACACAAATTAAGTAGTGTGATGATGACTACAGGCAATGAAAATTAACAGAAATAAAATCTGCCGTATTTAGATAATTATTAAATGTGTTTTATGTATCATTTAAACATAGAATTGTAGTTATCACTTTCACTCACCAAATAAATTAATTTCAAAGGAGAAATATGTAACAAAAACAATAAAGAAATGGTTATACCAATATATGGATTGTCAGAACTTCACTGGGATACGATAAAAGGCAAATTGGCAGAGGAAAATTTAATTTTATCCCAAGAAACTTATAAAGACCAAAAATTTATTTAAATTGCAAAGCAAGTTCGTCGCGGTACAATATTTTCTATACTCAATTATGACCTTGGAACATTTGTTTTGACTTCTTAATAAAATCACCCAAATGAAAATCATTTCATTCAATCAGTCAGCAGTTCGTCCGTCCAGCAGCTATCATTGTAAATTGTATTATTTCGTTATTTATTTATTGTTTTGTTAAACTTACACACAATAGAGTTAATTAGGTGAGAGAAGGAAAAAGTCACCGAAAAGGATTCGCTTTGTGTGTGTGTGTGTGATAAATTCCATTGAAATCAAAGGACATCAGGATGATAATAGAATACAAAAATACACATTTATTTACAACTTGACCAAGGATTACTTTCACTCTTTTTTTCCTATTGGCCCACTGGTTTACGCCCTCGAATAAATATTGCCAGTGTATCGTACGTATGTCGGTCTCTTTGTGTGTGTTGTCTGTTTGTATGATTGTGTGGCTGTGGAAAATCAATATTTAATTTTGTATTTAGTTTGACGATGTTGTTGTTACTTTTTTGTAGTTGTTACTGTTCATTGCCAGTTGTTGTAGCTTAACTTAAACAGACAGTTTGAATGGCTACTCAATTGATGGTGTTGAGGATGTGGTTGGGCGGGTGGCAGAGGAGAGGCAATTGCTGCCTGGACCTTCAATGATAGACAGAATGGCGGACAAGCAATACATTTATTTGTGGTGGCTCATACGCTCAATTGTTAGCAGCAATGAATGTTTTTGTTCGATTCGGATTGTAAGTATGTCGCAACGTCATGGCAAATATTGTGCACATCCTTTCTTTGTCGGACTCTTTTTCATCACCATTTTTTGTTGTATGTTGTTCAATGTCAGTAACAATAAAATTTGATGCTACTACTGTTGGCCATTCAAATCACAAACCTCAACGTCGGCATACACATCAAACGACATGTCGATCGGTCGGTACATACATATGTATTTCAGATGAATCAATTGCAAAGAAAAAATGGGCATTGGGAAAAAATGGAATGGACCTATGACAGGATATTTTGGTCATTTATTTAAATGATTCCCTATCGTCCAGTCCTGTCCCTTCCAGTCGGTCATTGGTAATCTATATTAGACTGATGATTTTGCTATTTTTCTTTCTCTTGCTTTATTTATTTATTCACTCAATCTTCTTTGGCCCTTTTGCAAAAGTAAAAAAAAAAGGAAATCCTTAGTTGGAGCAGAATAAGTAGATAACCCACAATATAGAATAGAATCCATAGGAAATTAGGAAAATTTAATATTGAAGCTTATGGCAGCTATTTGGATTAGGTTTTGTTAGCTAGGTTGTCGGATATCAAATTAATATTGTATGAATTATATATTGGTATCGAGATAACTCATACGTCACCCCAATCACTTGTGAGAGAGATAGGCAGTGATTTGTATTTGAGTTTTTTAATATGAAAAATATTGATGTAATAAACAAGGTTTTCATAAGATATAAGAAAATAGAAAAGATATAAGAAAGTAGTAGATTTTTAAAATCTGTTGAAAATAATGTGTGCACTCAAATATAGGCTTTTTAAAATGCTTTTAGCTAACTTATCAGACAAATACAGTGATTTGTATTTGATTTTTTAATACGAACAGATATTACGGTAATAAATACGATTTTGAACAGTGATATGAAAATTATAAGGTATCAGAAAAAGATTTTTTAACCAGAAACAAAAATGGAGAGGTATTCGATTTTTAAGATTCGATTAAAATAATATTGGAGATTTGTTAAATATAGTCTTTTAAAAAGCTTTTAGCTAATTAGTTACTTTAACCACTTTCAAAATAAACGGCTCATTTAACCCTACCACCCAAATTGTTGTTTTCGGAAAGTTTAGGCTAGCATCTCAAGTAAATTGGCTGAATTTTTGTATACCCTTTACCATACTGTGGTACAGGGTATTATGTCTTTGAGCATATGTTTGTAACATATGCATTTATTATCCGAATGAGATGAAATTTGGCTCAGATCATTTATTTGGTCCAGGGACGAACCCTATTGAAATTGGGAAAAATCGGTTCAGATTTAGATATAGCTCCCATATTTTTTAGTAAATGGTGCAGCAAAGAGTCAAATTTAGGCCGATCGGCTCGAAATTTTACACAACGTACTGAAAGTTAAAGTATCCGATAGACACAACATTATGCGCAACGCATCGACATGGGTATACAATAACGTTTGGTAAGTTTGGATGAAATTGTTTCAGATATAGAACAAAACGACTATTAATCTGTCCTAATGAATTGGAATTTGGCATAGGTTACCGAGGAAATGTGTGTGGATTGATGTACCCAATAAGAACCCATTGTACCAAATTTCAGCGAATTCGGTTTAGGGGTGCTATGCCTAAACGTGGGCCCGTACAAAGACAACTCTTTGCAAAAAAGGCGGACATTCATAGAATTTTATGGTGATAAATACTTTATGGAGTCGTAAATGATTATTTCGATGAATTACAAACAGAAAAACAAACTTAATATACACTCCGGGTCGGTACAAATATAACTAATTTTTGATCGTTGGGTTAAGTCGGTTCACACATTTAAGGGTATATAATTCGAATCTACACTGATTAAAGAATGTCCCTACAAAATTTCAAGTGAAAATCTCAAGAACTCTTGAAGATATAGCCGATTTATTGTGTCAGCATCAAGTGACGGCTGAAGGGCTTCTCAAACTTTAAACGCGTTTTTCTCTAAACATTTTTTTGCGAATGGCGGGCACGATAACTCAATAACTAATAATCCAATCGGTTCCAAATTTTGCAACGTTTCTCTGGGAGTGTATAGCTCTCGTATGAACTAGGATAAAGCCAATCGGTGAAGATCTTCCTTATTTTTTAACTTGGTTTTTGGTAAAAAATCGGCGATTTTCCAAAAATATTTTTTCAAAGGTCCACCATTTTGTTAATTTTAGAGCGAAGTCAATAATCCTAGTTCATACGAGAGCCAGACATGTACTCTTTCTAACACCGTTGGAATTTTCGGATTCCGATGTTCCAGTGAGGAGTTATCATGCCCGCCATCAAAAATAAGGACTTTTCTTTAATTACAAAAAACAACAACAAAACAATAACAAAAATTTTTTGTAAATTATTTTTCTTCTCTTTTAAATCTTCAATTATATATGTGCAAAGTTACAAACCTTAACAAGCATTGGTATTGATTTACCAGCCCATTGAAAATCTTGAAAAATAAAATTCGAGAATGGGGGGTTCCCTTAACTAAGTCCAATTTCTTGTCAATGGTCCTTCAAAAATGCGAGGTCTGTTAGGATGTGTCTCTTGAATATAGCGCAAGTGGTAAAGGGTATCATATAGTCTGCCCGTCCGACTTTACTACATTCCTTTCTGGTTTTATTTCCGATTTACATTGGGCAGACCACCTTTCAATCAACAATTATCAATACTTTTGCAATTTCGGTGTGTATTTTAATCAAATTGGCAGTACTCTCTTATTTTGAGTTGGGTATTAAATAATCGATCGATCCTTGAGCGTAGTCCTCAAGTGAATTTCCGCCCTATTATAGGTATATGGTCCTAGTTACAAGTGATTATGTTTTATCATTAGCAAGTGGCTATGTTTTGGCATTCCGCTACCATGCGATATAGGCACCTCCAAAATATTGTTTTGGCAGACATCTCAACAGTTTCTTTTAGCGAAGTTCATACTTCTTCAGTCAGGGCTGTTCGGCGGATGATCCATTAATTCTGCGTGTCTAAGAGCTCCCATTGTCATGAAAAAAGCCAATCATTTGCTTCGAGTAGTTCTTCCAGGAACAACTTTTGTTGGGTTGCCTCATTTTCGAAGACCTATACGGCTGATTGTTTCTTGTTTTACTCTGAATCATAGAACCATAACACCATCAGGTCTACAAGGCGGATGACCTATCAATTTCGGCTTGAACCGATGTATGAGAAAATCTGCCTCCTGGGAATATTGGTTTTATACCACATGCTTCTTTGTACCAAATCCGTTTCAGACAAAAAAAAAAGGAAACCGAAAGTAGTAACCGATTGCATCCAAAATTAATTTAAATTCTTAGATAGGGAATATCGGTACATTCCTTCTGGTACCTCCCCACAAAATCGTAAAAATTTTATTAAAAAATACTTTTATAATATCATGCGAACGGATTATCCGATTTGAAACAAACATTGAAGAACCATGCATCTTCATCCAGCCTAGATCAAGCCCGAAGATGAAATCCATTGATCCACTCATTCTGGTACCTTCCACATAAATGGTTATGAAATGAAATGTCCGATTTTAACCAAGTATCTTTTCCAAGAATAAATTAATCCCGTGAGACCCATTGGCCCTCTTCTAATGGGAACTGCCTCACAAAGGGTCAATATTTTATAAATTTGTATTTTAACTTGAAGATAATAAAATAACCGATTTTATCAACATTAAATTCGAAACTTATATAAAGCGAATAATAAAACCTGTGTGTAATTTCGAAGACTCCACAAACCACCACTCACATTTTTTACTTGGTTTTCTCTACTTCGTTTTTCGATTTTTTTCCGTAGACATCAGGTAAATAAATTGCGGTATACCACTCAGAAGTAGGCACCTCCAAAATATTGTTTTGGCAGACATCTCAACAGTTTCTTTTAGCGAAGTTCATACTTCTTCAGTCAGAGCTGTTCGGCGGATGATCCATTAATTCTGCGTGTCTAAGAGCTCCCATTGTCATGAAAAAAGCCAATCATTTGCTTCGAGTAGTTCTTCCAGGAACAACTTTTGTTGGGTTGCCTCATTTTCGAAGACCTATACGGCTGATTGTTTCTTGTTTTACTCTGAATCATAGAACCATAACACCATCAGGTCTACAAGGCGGATGACCTATCAATTTCGGCTTGAACCGATGTATGAGAAAATCTGCCTCCTGGGAATATTGGTTTTATACCACATGCTTCTTTGTACCAAATCCGTTTCAGACAAAAAAAAAAAAAAGGAAACCGAAAGTAGTAACCGATTGCATCCAAAATTAATTTAAATTCTTAGATAGGGAATATCGGTACATTCCTTCTGGTACCTCCCCACAAAATCGTAAAAATTTTATTAAAAAATACTTTTATAATATCATGCGAACGGATTATCCGATTTGAAACAAACATTGAAGAACCATGCATCTTCATCCAGCCTAGATCAAGCCCGAAGATGAAATCCATTGATCCACTCATTCTGGTACCTTCCACATAAATGGTTATGAAATAAAATGTCCGATTTTAACCAAGTATCTTTTCCAAGAATAAATTAATCCCGTGAGACCCATTGGCCCTCTTCTAATGGGAACTGCCTCACAAAGGGTCAATATTTTATAAATTTGTATTTTAACTTGAAGATAATAAAATAACCGATTTTATCAACATTAAATTCGAAACTTATATAAAGCGAATAATAAAACCTGTGTGTAATTTCGAAGACTCCACAAACCACCACTCACATTTTTTACTTGGTTTTCTCTACTTCGTTTTTCGATTTTTTTCCGTAGACATCAGGTAAATAAATTGCGGTATACCACTCAGAAGTGACCATCATACGTTGATCAGCCGGGACAGTCGTCACATGATCAGTTTTGCCGAAAAAAGGCTATCTTTTGAATTACGCTCGTCTTCGAAGACGAAGAATGGTCAATAATACCTCAGTCTCACGGTATGTTAAACGAGTTTATACTACATTACAAATTATGGTAATATATACATATGGGAAATTACAAAAATCTTTTAAATTGCTGAGGTTTGCAGGGTTATAACTCGCGAAATATGAACATATTGCATATAATTTAAATTCAATAAAATGAAGTGTTCTTGTCAAAATCTTAGAATATTGGTAATAAATAATAAGTTGCGTGGAAGCTGTGTTGGTGGTAATGTCAAAAAAATGGGTGAAAATGTGTTGAAGCCAACGAGTTTTTTTGTGTTCCTTCCTGATTTGTGGCTAAACTACACAACGCACGAACATGTGATCAGTGACTAAGTTGCAGAATACCCCATGGACAATATGGTTCTAATGTATGCTTTTTCGATGTAATCACTGCATCCACCGAAAATGGATGCTGACATTTTGAAGCCGGATTTTCGGTGTTTTTTGAATTTTTCTTAACAGCAAAAACTTATTTTGACAAATTCGCGTATATAATCGCGTTTTTCTTCGAATGTATGTGAACATTCATTCTTGTGCTATCATATTCGCGAATCTGTGTGAAAATAAGTCAAAAATATATCGATACGCGAATAATATGCGTATTTTATCCAAAATCGATTGTGGAGGCACATCCGCGGTTCTTAACCAGTTCTTTTAAAATAGGTGTACTTTTGTGTATTTTCACTGCAGATTACTGAAATCTGATGCGCATAAAAATCGTATGCACGTTGCGTCATTTTTAGCCATTTTAACGGTTTTTGCATAGTAAAGTGCATCGAGCGGCACACTTTGGCCGCTAAATGAAACATCGAAAAATGCATAATTATTGGAAGAGATTGATTCGGTTTATACGAAAGTCGCATGCGCATCAGCTGATTTTAACGCATACGCGAATTGCATGCTTTTTAATATTGATCATTTCGATGTATTGTAAGTGTAATATATTGAGTCATTTTTAAAGTCGAAACTCTTATCAGGTGAATCTACCGATATTTAACAATCATCTAAAAGAATTTGCAGAAGAAAGCGTCGCATATTTTAGAAGATTAAGGCAAAATCGTATTCCCTTAACCATAATAAAAAAATCGGAAATTCAAAAAACGTTTTGTTTTAATTCAAAAATTAATTTATTTTATTTTCAGATATCTTCATGTTTCTTTTTGTTTTTCGCGATAATTAAACCGTATTTCAATGTGATTTGACTAGTATGCAAATAAAACAAATGTGTTTATCCGTTTGTGAAGAAATTCGCGAATTACAACAAAAAGGAATCCATTTAATATATATTTGAAATACAAGATTTAAAACCGCTATAACTTTTGTGCGCAGCATCCGAATTTCTATTTTTCTTAACCTGTGTACCAAAAATCATAAATGTGCTCGCAAAAAAAATTTTCAAATTTTTTTTTAATGGAATTTTAAAAGAATTTTGCAATTTCCCATATATTCGGCCTCATTCTTTACATCCACACTATTTTGATTGATAAATTTTGTATACCACTGTAAACTACACAACACATGGGGGTACGTTAAACCTAACTTAGTACGTTTATGCTAAAAATATCAATCTCTCCGATGGTAATGCCAGATAACGCAATCGGTATCGTAACACGCAAACTAATATTCAATATCGTAAACTTGACTTTTATTTATATGAAATTTTGTACATGCATTACATTACTCTGTATAAAATTACCATAGAAGGGCCATGTATCATCCATATTTCTGTCATTACTACATATAAAAATAGAAATCCTACAGAATACCACGAATCCCCTTCATATCTCCTTTCATCATTGGAGGCTCGTGACATTGTACCATAAACATTTTTTGTTTATTTATGTATACATACATATTTTACGATTGAATATTTTAATTTGATTGAATCGAAAATGTTTATTATCACCAACGAAGCAAAATCACAAATAATCTTAGAAGAGAGCAATCCGACAGGCCGCAAGCCATTACCAGTTTGTTTAATAAAAATAAAAGAACACAAATATATAAGAATGCAGAATCCACTTTTTTATGGGAACATAAAATTCTGGTTGGTCATAAAAATGAACTGGGATTTTCATGTCCAAAGATACTTAAATGAACATAAATATTTTATATGTATTTCGGGTTATAGTGATAAAAATAGATTTTAGGTGGACTACGTTTTCAGGGAAATTCGAACAAAGTGGTTGGTTTGGTAAGGAAATTCAATAAAACCAAAGAATTTAATTCAAATTACAAAAAAGGGGGAAGGCTATTCAAATTGTCCAATATTCTAGAAGAATCGATTTTCGAACTTCGTATGTCATAACCTATGATTGACATGTGCTAGACGATATATTCAGGGATAACATACATACATATTTTGTCTACCTCTTTCTATTAAATTAGCATTTGTGTGTGTGTGTGTTTTTTTTTTGTATGTTTTTCCACAAAATAGTTTTACTTGTAAAAAATCTTTACAACTTTCATATTTTAATTTCCACAAGGATTGTTTCTATAAATACACATATTGTTGCTACATATAGACCACCACCCCCAATAAATACATACATCACTGCGTGTCCAATCACTTCACTTTTTTTGATTCACATAAAAAAGTACCAGTACATTTTCCCCAGTAATAAAATCCTGTGAGAATTGTGATGTTTCTACTGATTTACGAATTATTGGCTACCAGGCTTGAAGCAAACATTGAAGCTTAAGGACACACGCATTCACACACACACACACTCTCTGGCAGACAACAATGCAACCAACCACAGAATCGGAAACAAATGAAATAACAATCATCAGTGCTTTGAGGAGTAAAACATTTTGTCGAAGAAGAACGAACAGAACAAAATAAGAAGTCAGTAAACCATAAAATGAATGTCATTGTTTAAATGGCCACAGAGGGCTACTCGTATTCTGTTCTGTTCTGTTCTTTTTGTTTGAATTTGTTTGTGTTGTGTTTGTGTTCATGCTTCCAGTATTGAACAAATAAAAACAAATGGACATTATTGTGTCATAAATATTTCCACTTGGTGGTGATGCGTATGCCTGAGGTAAATTTGTACATGATTCAATTGCAATGACTTTATGCAGGGAAGCAGAGGTAGAGTAATATGGAGCCAATGGTTTTGGATTTAAAGTAAATGTATTCCAATAATTTCGAAATGTTGTCTTAAAATAATAAAACAGTGTATAAATTTAATATAACTTCAGCCAAATGTGATTGTATCTTCACCAGAGGTTTCATATAATTGTTGGTCCGAGCTATGATATATCTTAATTTTTTATATGGTGATATTTAATAGGTGGAAATATTCTTCAAAAAGTCGACATTATACTAACATAAAACCAGTAAGGAAAGTTCAAAAGTCACTATGTACCCAAAGTGATGATACCCTTCATCACTTTGGGTACATACAAGACTCATATGTACAAAGCCTGTAGATAGAATAGACATAGCATTTTTGGGAGACCATTGAAATGGAATCGGATGAAATTAACTGTACGAAGTATATAGATATTTGAACTAAATTAAAACAACACATACATATACCATTCTGAAATTTATGAAAAATTTAATGTCAATCATTTGTATTAAATCGAAAAAAATATTTATTGTGCTATATATAAATAGAAGTATTTGAGTATCTTTACACAAAATCCAATACACGTTATTCTAGGTTCCATTTGGTACTAGTGCACAACGGACAATCGGACAAAGTTTAGTTATTTGGTACAACAATAGGTGAAATCGAATGAAAAATATATGGAAGCTAAATCTAATCCTGAAACGACTTCAATCCAATACGCTATGCAATATTTCATATAAATTGAACAGACAAATAGAACAGGTTCTATAGTCCACCATAAAAAATCTGAACCCATTCCAACAAAACTTCGCATACATCAATCTGGTCCTAATTCAGAATGCTGTGCAAAATTTTGTCAAAATTGATCAAATATTGGCAGAATGGGGCTCCATTTGCATAAAATCGGTCGAACCTATATATGGGAGCTATATTCAAATCTGAACCGATTTTCTCCAATTTCAATAGGGTTCGTCCTTGGGTCGAATAAGTGACCTGTTTCAAATTTCATCCAAATCGGATCATAAATGCGACCTGTACTTTATTTACAAAAATACATCGACGGACACGCATAAATCGACTCAGAAAGTGATTCTATGCATATTCTCAAAAGGAACCATGGGTCTATCCCGATTTGTTTTGCCTGTTACAAACCTATGCACAAAGACATAATACCCTGTGTCCGTCATTTGGCATCACGATACAATCGCAATGTTTAAACTATAGCTTTGAAATTTTGCACACTCATTGCTACTACTTCTAAGATGTTAAGCATTGCAAATAGGGTACATTGGTCTACGTTTCAGTATTACTAATATATTGCCGCATTTTCGCTACCTATTTTCCAACCGAATTTTTGGGAGGCTGACAAACATAAATAAAAAATTGTCAATATAGGTCCATGTTTTGCCATAGTCCCCAATATAAAGTTTAAGTCCAATTTTCAGTATTTTGTAGCCTTTCGTCGGATTTTCCCAATAAAGTGGCAGTAATTTGGCATTCCGGGTTTTTGTAGGCTGACATATATCAAAACCGAACATGATCAATATAAGTTGAACGTTGGTGGTCTCATTTTCCACTAAGGTAGCTATACTTTGTCATTCCGCGTTCTTGGAGGATGAAAAACGTTGTTTCATAAAGTGAAATAGCCACCATATTCCGCCCAGTATTTGATATTTTGAAGGTCCAATATTTTCTTTAGCAGTTTAACCAAATTTTCCTAATAAGTCCTTAATGCCTCCTAACTTCTTGTACTTTGATGATCCATGTCTTAATTTGGGCCTAACGAAACCAAATAAATTAATTTCAGTATTCTTTTGCAAAACGTTCAATGTCCTCACCTGATATCGTATTTTTATACCCTCGGACTTATGGCCTTGCTACAGCAACAAAAAAATCTTCATCGAAATATTGGTTCTAGACCCCATATTTGCTTGAACAAAATCAGTTTTAAAAAATTTGGAGTTGATTTACAAATGTTCGTCCGTGCGTCTGTCAATCTAGATTGTGCGCACGATATATCATTATGGAATAAGCGATTTCAGCCAAAGTTTTCAAATCTTAATATATTTTCTAAACATAAATCAATTTCGAAAATGGGGAATATAGGTACCTCCCCCAAAGATATTTATTTTTTTCCAAAAATTATTTTTTTTAATATCATGCGAACTATTTTCTTAACAAACCTATATCAAGTCCGAAAATGCGTTCCATAGGATTACTACTTCGTTTTAATTTTATAATATACAAAAACTTGTTAACGCAACGAAATATGTCATTGGCCCACTTTTTGCATATCGATGGTCGGTTTGAAATTTCAATTTTTAACCGGTTTTAGCATATATATTTTGTAAAATAAGAAAATTATTCGCATAATATTGTTATTGTTTTGGAATTATTTTTATACCCTTCACCACACTGTGGTACAGGGTATTATGTCCATGTGCATTTATTATCCGAATGATATAAATAAATGAGATAAAATTTGGCACAGATCATTTAATTGCCCAAGGACGAACCCCATTGAAATTGGAGAAAATCGGTTCACATATAGTGCATTAAAGAGTCAAATTTAGGCCGATTGGCACAACATTTTGTACAACGTACTGAAGGTGGGATTGTCTTACGTGTGCCAAGTTTTGTTGACATCGGTTCAGATTTAGATATAGCTCCCATATATATTTTCGTCCGATTTTTGTAAATGATGCACCAAATAGTCAAATTGAGGCCGATTGGGACAAAATTTTGCGCAACGTGCTGAAGATAGGATAACCTAACGTGTGCCAAGTTCTATTGAAATCGTTTAAGATTTAGATATAGCTCCCATATATACCTTCGACCGATTTTTAGGAAGTAGTGCCCCAAAGAGTAAAATTTAGGTCGTTTGGCACGAAATTTTGCACAACGTTCTGAAGTTAGGATAACCTAACTTGTGCCAAGTTCTATTAAAATCGGTTAAGATTTAGATATAGCTCCCATATATATTTTCGTCCACTTTTTAGCAATTTTGATGGACCGTTATATGGAGTCTACCAGAAAAAGTGGGCCGAAACTTATAATTTTTAGTGGAAATATTTTGTACCCAATAATAACTCATTGTACCCAATTTCAGCGTATTCACTGGATAAGCTCGCTCAAGAACCACAAAATATCAAAAATTGGGGGGGTATGGTAGCTATGCACCGATATACCTCATCTTCAACCTTGACCTGTCTGTAGACAAAAATAACAAGTCCATGCAAAGTTTTGGCGATCTATCCCAATTCTTTTAGAAGCTAGAGTGATTACAACCGGCAGACGGACATGCTTGAATCGTCATAGAATTTTACGC
This sequence comes from Musca vetustissima, assembly GCF_032173495.1. Classification (NCBI taxonomy): domain Eukaryota; kingdom Metazoa; phylum Arthropoda; class Insecta; order Diptera; family Muscidae; genus Musca; species Musca vetustissima. The sequence goes on from NW_026874526.1 coordinate 18,968, forward strand.
TCAGCAAGACTATATGTGCATTATAGGGTAGAAAATTATTATTTCTGTGAATTATAAACGGAAAAACAAAGGGTATAAAAATATACACATGTACCCGGTTATTGATCGTAGGGTTAAGTCCGTTCACCTATAGACACAGATCACATATTTAATTTATTCCAATTTCATATCAATGTTCCTTCAAAAATGTAAGGTCTGTTAGGATCCATCGCTTGAATATAGATAAAGTGGTAAAGAGTATCATATAATCGGACTTTTCCTTACTGGTTTTAATGGTTATATAGGTCAAACTTATGATCCGAACGCCATGAACCTTGGAAGAGGTTGAGAAATTGTCTCGAAAAACATTAACGTCCATTGACAGTTGTCTATGGTATCACATGTTCCGCCCCATCCGATTAAACTGCTTGGTTTACTGGTTTAAAATATGTTCTGTTAACATAATATCTCAACAATTTTTACATTCAAATTTAAAAACGTATTAATGAAAATTTTAAAAAAAAAAAAAAAAAAAAAAAACTCAAACATCGATTTCCCAAACGTTATTGTGCATAACTTCGTAAATTTGAACACTATTTTTATTTGCATTTGCAAATTTGTTATTCGTTTGCATAGAAAATCAAATCTGCATTCATAAAAATTTACTATTCCATAGACTTGCATGTGCATGTAAAACGTACATATGTAGATACATAAATATGGAACATTTACAATTGCTACAGGGGAGAATATGAATGCTGCAGACTGTCGATATGAAAAATAGCGAACTATTTCAATATGCGAATCAATAATTTAGCTCAATTGCAAAAGGACTTAATTAATAGAAACAACGATAAATAAAAGTCACACTGCAGGTATTTTAATCAATAAACTGCGTTATAAGAATGTGTTACGTAAATTTAAATCTGTTAATTCAATCTTAATATAATATATTTATAAAAAGCTTTGAGTGTAAATAGAAAATTTTGAACACATTTAAGAACGTAGTAAAAATATTCTGAAAATCATATCAATTTCGATTTGTTTCATAGTCAATCACTAAGTGTCAATATTTGACCCCAAATGTCAATGCTAAAGGAAAATGAGATATTCTCGAAATTGTTGCAGTACTCATGACATGAAACCACTTGAATTTCTCAAATTGTATTTCCATGAAATTCTCAATAAAAATCATTCCAGCTGTTGGATATTCTTGTTAGAATATTTAACAATTTTAGCTATACTGCTCTTAACACATATTACTATTTCAATAACATATGAGCGTGAATGGATACAAACCACCACCACACCATCGAATATGTATCAAAATTGAAGACACTGGTATTGTGTGGTGGTGTTTTCATGGGAATTTTAAGTGGATTTGAATGATTTATGAATTTTGTTCGTTGAACGCGAGAGATGCCAATGGTGTTAGCTATTCAATTCATTCCGTTATCGTTTATTTGTAATAATTTAATGTTTAATTTAGAATTTATAGCTGTTATTTTGTATTAAAATTGAAATATGTGTGATAATGTAGGCAATTGAATATAGATTGTTTATTTGAAAATATGTAAATATTTTCGATATACAATGAAAATTAAGTTTTTAGATTAATATTTGAAAAATATCAATTAAAGTTAAAACATATGATAAAATGCGAAGTGTACGAAGCTGATGTCACTATTACAACATGAGGATGGAATCTGCATATACATATTTATACACTCCAACATATTAAATGTCTACTTCTTAAATTTCGAATTAAATTTGCCATTTTGTTTGCGAGATCTCACTATGGGTCAGAGATCCCATTTTTTACTAATTTACAACACAAAAAATAATTTTTCATCAAAACAACAAACTTCTTCTATAGACGAGCTTTAGCTGGTAGTCTTCTACCAAAAAACTGAAGTGGGGAGTCTAAAAAAGAGCTGAAATGAGTCTTTTATAAACAAACTGAAGGTGGTATTCTATAGTAGATCTGAAGGGAGTCTCTGTAGTCGTGCAAAAGGGGGTATCTATATATACCTTCTAATAGGAGCCTTCTATAGACGATCTAAAGGATGTCTCCTATAGACGAGCTGATGAGAGTCTTCTATAGACGAAGTGAAGGGAGACTTCTAAAGACGAGTTGATGCGAGTCTTTTATAAACGACCTGAAAGGAGTCTTCTATATACGAGCTGATGTAAGTCTTCAATAGAGGAGCTGATGAGTGTTTTCTGTAGACGAGTATAAAAGGAGTTTTATAGTCGTGCTGAGGGGAGTCTTTACTTGACAAGCTGAAGCTGGGAGTCCACAGACATGCTGTAGCGGGAAGTAAATAAAGAAGTAGAAATCGGGAGCCCGGAGTCTATAGACGAGCTATAGAAATTTCTATAGATAATCGAAATAGATTTTCCATGGACGACATGAAGAGAGTCTCTATACATGAACTGACGAGTATCTCCATAGGCAACCCGAACGGAAATCTAACTTTCTGTGGTTCTATATTCTGAGATTCGGAAATATTTCGCGATATTTGCACCCTCTGACTGGCTAGATGTCAGCAAATGTTACTAATAATCAGTACAGCCCCTCTAATTACTTATCCAATTCCCTTCACCGTGGGTTGTGTTATGATGTTCGGCTTTCGACTCGAAAAGTACAAATAATTAAGTTTTCGGTCCACTTCATCCGAAAAATTATTATCTGATCATCACCTAACACTTTAGGCGTTGACCTTGACCATAACTGGAACCTCATTGAACATTTCAAAGCGATCAGCGCTATATTTCCGCCCTCCAGTGTGGTAATAGGTTACTAAATAATTTATGAATACGTAAGCACCTGTAAATATTTAAGTGTAACTCCCGCATCCGAGTACCTACGACAATATAATTGGTAACAATTTAAAGGTCAACCACGCCTCTTGGATATACTATCAACTTCTCGGGTCTATTTCCTTCAGTGGTAAATATATACGCTATAGAATACAAATTTTGCAATTTTTCACACAAAAGTTAGGGTCCATTTGACCCGCTAAATATTGACCGATCTTTATCAAAACAAGCATGCTTATTCATTGGCCCGAATCCCTTCTCCATGCAAAAATTCGCGGTGTTTGGGAAATAATTACAGTCTCTGGAGCAACCAGAAAAACCAACAAAAATAATGTTTTTGGTCCATTTCATCCCCTAAATATTAACCGATCTTTTCCAAAAACAATAGGAGTCTTCATTGGCCAGAACCCATCCTACATGCAAAATTTCATGAAGATTGGTCCATAACTGTGACCTGTATCGTGTTTACAAATTATAATGGACAGACGGACGGACGGACACACATGTCTAGATCGACTCAGCTAGTAGAGATATGACGATCGGTATACATAAAGGTGGGTCTAGGACCAATATTTCGCAGCGTTACAAACTTTTGGGGCTGCACAAAGCTATAATACCCTGACAACATAGTTGTGTAGGGTATAATAATGTGCAAAAAATCTATCTGTGAACCTTATATTAGCAACCAAAAATTGTATTTTTATACAATATTGGTTATACACCAACCTTTCATAATACCGATCGTCCGTCGTATGTCCATTATAAATTGTAAACGCGATATATACATTTAAAACAGTTATGGACCAATCTTCAGGAAAATTTGCATGTAGGTTCGGATTGGCCAAAAACACCCCTATTATATACCTCAATATATTTTTTGGCTGATCTGATGTTCGGGTCATAATTGTAGCCTTTATAATCAGGAACATCAGGAATTTTGTCATGCAATCATTTCTCCTGACCAAGGAATAAGCGTTCCTGACCAATGAATAAGCGTGGCAATATTTTTCCGGTCAAATGGCTCAAGTCTTTTGAGTGAAAAATGGCAATCAAGACTGTTGTGTGTATAATGGCAAATTTGAATTATATGGCATACCAGGATAAGAAAGATAATCTTTCGACTTTGAATCTTTCAAGAGGGTGCAAATGCCGCAAAATATTGTCCAGGTTCGGAATATGGAGTACCACTCCATATTCCGATTTTTAATTTTTTCCTTAACATAACTACACTTTAGTACTTTCCAACACGATGATTTCGTAATTCGATTATCATTATTATTTATTTTTTTAATTTTTTTATAGTAACTCGAAAGTTCGTGAATAAAAATATATAATAATTTTTTTCACGCCGATTTTTGAGATGGCATGTCTTCAGTTCAATCCAATGAGAAACATTTTTGTTAATCATATCCTCTTTCTATCTCAAGTTCTTGCGCGTCTTTTCGTTCTTATTTCAAATCGAGAAATCGATATTTTTTATATTTTTATTTTATTTTTTTACCCAATTCTTGTTCAGAAAATCTTATATCTATGTTCACTAATAGGTTTCGTTCAAATTATAGATTATTAAGAACTGAAATCTAAAGGATAAATATACGTCTTTGTAGGAAAGACGTTAATAACATGTACTTGAGGGAAAGAGATCGGGATCCCTACATGTTTGAACTAGATTTTCAAATAATAAAATAGATTTTCTAACGGTTTTAAGAAAGCCATTACATTTATGTGTATTCCATTTGAAAGCTAACAATATTGCTTATCACATGAAATGATTTGTCTTATCAAAAGCTGAATCCTATGCTATTCCATAAAACAAAATAATTTCTAATAAATACTTAATCCTAATAAAATTATTTATTTGATGATTTATCTTCTTTTTGCCAAAATTTAGAAAAATTCCAATGACCTATCTCATGGAAATCCCAAATGAGTACTTTCATCTAATGCTCATAATATTTATTATTTCATAATGACAGCAACAATAATCACCAAACAATTTAATTTATTTTTTCATCTTTTTTTTTTTTTTTTTTTTTTTTTGGAAGCCAATAAAACAATATTTGTATGACCTTGATGTGTCCCATTAAATTTTCAACAAGAATGGTTGTCAGAGATAAGAACATAGAAACGGACGAACATAAATAAATACACATAAACATATATAGTTACATATACACCTAAATACATATCTATATATATGTTGCAGCATTTTTCACATCAAATATCGATATAATCGAATAAATCGCGTGCTACTCCCCCAAAAATTATAAATGAAAAACACTCATCGGTTTTTATTTGCTGTTGTTCAGCGAAACTTTTTTTGGGAATGGGAGGAAATGAAATAAAAAGGGAATAGTGGAGGAAAATGTTCGAAATATTATGAATCGATAGAAGTACTAATGCTTTTGTTTTCAAACAATAACGGAAATATAAATAACTAAAATATAAAAATTTTAACTAAACTTAAATTAAGGAGGGTAGGTGAAAAAGTAAGTGAATAGTACATATTTCTAATAAAAGTTAAGTAAATTACAACATAACATATTTAAAGATTACAACAAAAATTATTATCGAAAATAGAATAAGATTTTTTGACAAAAATTGCAGAAAAAAATTGAAAAACAGATGCTGGACAAATTCCTTCTCATTTTCTTGGAAACACATATAACAAATGTGTGTTTCCAAGAAAATGAGAAGGAATTTGTCCAGCATCTGTTTTTCAATTTTTTTCTGCAATTTTTGTCAAAAAATCTTATTCTATTTTCGATAATAATTTTTGTTGTAATCTTTAAATATGTTATGTTGTAATTTTCATAACTTTAACATCCACTTTTTTATTTCATTCGTTTTTGTTTTACTGTGTTTTTATGCTCTAAGTGACTTTGTTTTTCGTCATTTCCAACAAAAACCTATTAAATTTTCAAATAAAACTTGAAAATTGCTTTGTTGTATTGTTTGTGTGCGTTTTTTTATTCTCCGTTTGCCATGATATTGATGTTTTAATTTAGTTTCCGTTCGAATGAATATAAACTGTTAAAATTGTTGATTGCATTAAGACTCCATCCTCTTGCGGCAATGCGGTAGCAATGCTGGATATGGTTTGCTGCTATTGTCATATGTTTTAGAATTTTATGAAATTGTTTGTTAAAGATATAAAGCTTCAATTTGTATACATAGGAAAAATCATAGTTTATCCAATCAAACTACAATTTATAAATAAAATGTAATTTTTGTATTAAATAACAACACGGATATATAATTTCCAATTCCTTTTCACTTTATATAAGCTAAATATTTTAAACCGGTTCCTATAGAGGTGTTGTCTGATTTGGATATTATGGAATATATCCATACTTTGAAATATATTATCCATTGATTAATATACAGTTTCTATACCCTGCCTCCCTTTCTGAGTGTTTAAATCATGAGTTATGCTAGAGCCTTGAAATTTGATACCATTCATACGGAGATTGATTTTGAATAAAGTAAACATTAATTCAAATTTTTGTATGCTCCCAAATAAAAAATCGCTATTTTGGAAAGTTTGGGCTCCCATATAAATGTATCTTGGAAAAATTGGGCTCGTTTTTAGTTAAATTAGTTGATATTTAATATTTTGGATTATCATTGGGTAGAAAATCTCCCTACCAAAAATTGACAGATATTTCGGCTTTGGAACCCATTATATGGTATCTTTAACCACATCTGATAATTCTTGATTTTTTTCGACTTTCTGAACTATTAGATATATATATATATATATATATATATTAGACTATCGAATATACAAGCGGGAATTTTGAAACCCTCAATAGCAAATTTTATTGTGAAATATTATGTTGACCCAATGAAGATGTATATAGAAAAAATAAAAAAATAATTTCGAAAATTAAATGCTTGGGAAATCGTGTCTGCTAAGTTGATGACAAGGGTCAACGATTTGCTATAGCCGCTAAATAATGAAAATGTACCATCGCATTGACTTTGGTTTAGAATTTCAAAGCAAAATACCTTCTTGCCAACAAACAAACTCAAAATATGTTTATAGCTCCAACATTAACCAATTTTAGATATTTTTTGTAAGATGGCACCGTGGGCTTTTAGTGAAATATTTTCCAAGTCCCTGGGTATACCTTACAAAAATTGCATGGCTCACAAATTTATGACACCAAAAAATATTGGATTCGAAGCCACAACGTCTGTCTGTCCGACCCTACATTATCTCTTGTAGACAAATTACAGGCCGTCAGGACAATGAAGATTGTCACGGAATTTTGCCTGCAAGTTTGGTTCAGGCAAAAGGAGACTCCTATAACTGTTGGTAATTATCGGCCAATATCATTGTGCGACAAAATTGGTCCTAGAACTACCTTCATATCGATATATTCTTGATTTTTCGATTATATCTTGACTAGCTGATTTATTGTATGTAGGATAGGTTCTGCCCAATTAAGACCCCTATTGTTTTTGGTAACGATCGGTTAATATTTAGCGGATCAAATGGAATCTGTTTTTTTTTTTTTTTTTTTTTTGTGAAAATGGCAAACTTTGTATTCTATAACGTATGTATTTACTCCTGAAGGATATAGACTCCAGAAGTTGATAGTATATCCTAGAATGGTGTTTGGCCCTTAACCCAGGAGGTTCCAGTTATGATCAAGGACAACGCCTATAATTTTCGTAGATTATCAGATACAAATTTGGAATGAATTGGACCGAAAACTTAATTTTTTGTGTTACTTTTGAGTTTATATATAGGTCACAATTATAAGCCGAACATCACAACAAAACCCACGGTGAAGGGAATCTGGACAAGTAATTACAATAGTTGTGCTGTAAATTTCTAATATTCGGAAAACATGCCAGTGTAAGGAAGAGGCACTGTTGACCTCTAATCGGGCAAGAGGGTGTAAATATCGCGAAATATTTCTCGGAATAAACATCTAATAAACATATCATCAAGTTACTAATAATTTTTACTTTCTTTATAATCACCAGGTCGCATTTATGATCCGAATTGGATGACATTTGGCCCAGCTTATTTATTTGGCTCAATTACGAACCCTATTGAAATTTGGAAACATCTGCTCAGATTTAGATATAGCTCCCACATATTAGGTGTCCCATAAGTTTCTTCCCTTTTCATTACGATTCGCATATCCCATCTTGATCAAATGCCTATGTACCGTTGTTTTGGGAATGTTAGTGTCACCCACTATCTCGAGCACACTATATCGTGGATTTTCAGCGAGCACAGTCTTGATAATGTCCGCATCCGTCGTTACTGAGCCGCCGCTGCGGACTTCATCTTGCAAATCAAAATTGCCGGCTCTAAATGTTTTAAACCAATTGCGGACGGTCCTAATAGTCGTAGTACCATTCCTGTAAATCTGCAGTGTCCTTGGCAATATTGCCGTTTATAAAGCAATGAAGCATAACATGCCGTAAATGCTTCTTTTGGTTCTCCATATTGAACGGGACAGAAAAAATTTTAAAAGAGGTTTTTCACCAACAAAACTTATACTGACAGAGCTCTGAGACGACTGAAACCGACTAAGAGATATGCCTGCATGTTTATGTAAAGAAAGCCAGTCAGACTCATTCGTAGCGTGGCGCGGAAGAAACTAATGGAACAACCTGTTATATTTTCGTCCGATTTAATGTAAATGGTGTACCAAAGTCTCTATATATGTTTCAATTTGCACGAAATTTGACATAGCAAACTGAATAAAACCTATAATGATGTGTTCTTAGTTTCGTGAAAATCGGTTTAGATGTAGATAAAGCTCACATATATATTTTCTTTCCATTTTCGGTTAATTGTGCCCAAAAGACTACGCGTCTAATGTGGACCACCCCCCATATCTAAGAAAATGCTTGAAATATGACACTGCCGCCTTCATATATGTTTTCCTAATTAATGAAAACAAACATCAAACTTGGTTTTTAATAAATAATTGCAATGTTGAAAATGTAGTAGTAGAAAATGTAGCTCTGATTGTAAAAGTGTGATTTGAACATGTTTTAGCAGAGTAGTCGAACGTTTTTGCAAAATAGCACTTTGCACTTTGTTTTTCTCGAATATAAAGAAGTTATGTGGTTTTCTTTAACAATAGTATAAGTTTGGGTGTAATTACAATCGGTGATTTTTAATTTTTATTCATTTTTGAAGCCGATAATTCTTTTTAAATAAAAATATTCAATGTCGAGTAATGTGGACCACTATAAAAATTGGGACCATTTCATGAGAACGAGTTAGAAACATGGGCGCATCTAATATGCGAGGAGGTATTCTCTCCTCTGAAAACTCGATATGCGAAATTACAGGTGCTTCGGTTGGACAATGAAGCAAGGACCTTCAAAATACCGCAAATGGGGCGGTACCCTTTAATGGGGCTATTCCAAAACATAAACCCATATATATTTGCATTCATTGTTACCAAAGAGTGCAATAAATTGAAAAGAGTGCAAATAATTGAAATGAAATATAATGCAAAAACATTTTTATCGACAAATATATATAATGTTTGACCTGGAATATGTTAAGCCAACAAAACTACTAAGTTGTGAAAACAATTTGTTTTTATTTTTTACCGTTGACCATCCTGCCTTAAAAAAATAAAATTTTGGTCCACATTACCCGAAGTTACTCTAGCTTCTATATATATTGAGATTACATTGAGATTGAGATTACATTTTGAACAGAATAGCGGTTATCGAGTCTGCTATAAATCGATTAACACAAATTGTCCCATTGTACGCAAACGACTCTAAATCTGCCAGAATTAAATGAAATTTAGCATAGGTTGCAGAAAGGCATGTATATGTATTGATGTTAGTCGGTTCTCTTATTGATAAAGATTAAATATTTTAATGCGTTCAATTTCATGAGAATGTTCCCTCAAATCAATTGTTAGGATGCGTATATAGAATATACCCAAAGTGGTGAAGGGTATCATATAGTCAGTCCAGTTCGATTTTACCACATTCCTTACTGGTTTTTTATTGTTCCCTGCGCAAAGACAAATTTACAGTCAATACATTGCAAATGCCAATAATCGAGAGGACCCTTATATAAATGTTGCGCTTAAATTCGAGCCGTCTGCAATTAAAACATCCATGGTGAGTTCTGTTATATAGTGGATTTGCCTTAACGTATCTTACAATAATACTTGCTTTGTGGAATTGTATATTTGTATATCGAATCCTACTGAAGTTTGCATTATTACAACAGAAATCAAACGCTGATTATAATATGCCCAAGTGTGAAAATACAATTGAGATTTGAATAAATTCTTGTTGTTCTTGTGGTCATCGTTTAGGAGAGCAAACTCCAATGTCATATCGACTTTTATCATGTCACCATAAAACTATATATCCTCCATAGCCAAAGGGTTTAGGTATTTACCTTGAAAATTCACAGCATGGTTTATACTTTATTTTTGTTTTTAAACCACCTTTACCAGATGTTTTTTTTTTTGCGAAAAAACCATGGCAACACCGCATAATTAATTCAACATTTTGCACTTTTTAATTTATATAGCCTTACCTGAATAAAACTTTTTGCTCATCTGGTTTTTGTGGCCTATTACAACAAGTCGTAGAAAATTATGCCGCATAAATATACCAGCAAAAACCATAACAACAAAAGGTTTAGTTCTTCTGAAAAAAACCTAACAACATTTTCATTTTTTAATTAGAGAATGCAGAATAATTGAAAAAAAAAACATAATAAACACCTACACATGGGTATGTATATATATGAAGCTGTTTAGAAAATGTTATTATAATAAATAAAATACAAGAGCAGAATATCGGGGACTCTAATACGGAGAATTCACATTTTAATTAAAACCAACATGAATGTATTCTGGTCCACTCTCATTACCAGTCAACAGAGAACAGGAAGGAGGGCTTAACTTTACCTGACCGAACGACCACCTGTGGCCACCAAAGCTCATTACTCAACAATTTTTGTAATCTGTCCGAAATATGACAAAGGGTCTTCTGGACTTTTGATGTATTTTATGTGTCGGTCGGTTGTCATTTCGTTTGTTTCGTTTTTGTTTTTAATTTTTCACACATTCAAAGCCATAGTGTGATGATGTGCGTGCGTGTCATCAAGTGTGTATGTGAGTGTATGGGTTTATTTTTTTAGTATAATTTTTTTTTTTTTTTTTTTTTTGTGAAAATATTCAAGGTGAGAATGAACTGAAACGGAGGGAAAATAAGAAAGAGGAAAGAATAGTCAACATCATCATCAAGACAAGAGTTGCCAAATTTTACTCACCTTTTAGTTCACTGTCAAGAACAAAACACATGGACGTTCGTATTGAGCATGGATATATAAAATGGGGCCTGGAAAAATATTAGTCCCATCAACTTTCGGTACATTGAAAGTTTTAGTCGAATTTATAATCTGTGTTGTCTGTCTCCTGGTTGCAACTTGTATTGGTTCCCTTTGATGTTAGGTGGTTACATGTCTATCTCATGGTGAAGGTTAGAAAAAGTTCGTCCCAAACAGACTTTTTCTTTTTTATACCCTCCACCATAGTATGGAGGGTATATTAATTTTGTCATTCCGTTTGTAACTCATCGAAATATTCATTTCCGACCCTATAAAGTATATATATTCTTGATCAGGGTAAAATTCTAAGACGATCTAGCCATGTCCGTCCGTCTGTTGTAATCACGCTATCTTCTGAAGGAATTGAGACAGGGTGCTGAAATTTTGCATAGGGTTGTCTTTTGTCTGCAGGCAGGTCAAGTTCGAAGATGGGATATATCGGTCCACGTTTAGGTATAGCTCCCATATAACAGTACCTCCCAATTTTCGGTATTTTGGGGTTCTTGAGCTCGTTTTTCAACCGAATACGCGGAAAATTGGTACATTGAGTTCTTATGGGGTACTAAATGTCTCCAAAAAAAATTATAAATATAGGTCCATTTTTTCTGGTAGCCCCCATATAACGGTACCTCCTAATTTTCAGTATTTTGGGGATTTTGATCGTATTTTCCACCGAATTGCCGGTAATTTAGTATTTTGAGTTCTTAAGGGTACCCCCAATTTTCGGTATTTTGGGGTTCTTGAGCGCGTTTTTCAACCGAATTTGCAGCTATTTGGTATTTTGTAGTCGTATATGGTAACAAATCTCCCTACCAAAAATTATTAATATTCTCCCCCTTTTTGGGGTAGTCCCCATATAACCCCCTTTTTATATTAAAATAGTTATCTGATTTGTTGCGCGTTTTGGGTTTGGTTCTAAGACCCTTTTGTAATCATTTCTACTGCGGAGGATAGAGAGATAAAAAATTAGAACTTAAGGTTCGGTAGTGAACTATAGCCGCATTTAGACCTAGCCCCTGATTGGAGGTTCCAGAAGGATTGGACCGATATTCCCCATCTTCGAATTTGAACTAAGCTTGGAAGAAATAATAAGATGGGCAAAGTTCGGATGAAATCTAAATTTTCTGAAACGGATTTGGTCCAAAGAGACATGGGGTCTAGAACCAATATTTCGATGAGGCACATTTTCATCGTGTTAAAGTGTATACACCCTCATTAGCCATAAGGCTGAGGGTACAATTATCCTTTAAAATTTTCTAAAATTTGTATTATGGTTTAGATAATCCGTTTTTAGAAATGCCGGTATAGGTCCACTTTTTGGTATGATTCCTATATTTTCATTTATAGTACCTGTCAATATAACTATGGTGGAGGGTATCCAAAGTTCGGCCCGGCCGAACTTACCGCTTTTTTACTTGTTAATATTAAGACTTTGGGCATGTGACCATCACTTCATCACACAATTTTTCGTATTATACCTTATTTTTAAGGATAATTACAATCCAATGCGAAAAAAGCCTAAAAGAACACAAGAATTTACCCCAAACATAAAATGTTGTTTCATGGAAACTTCCCCACCCCATTTTCGCTTTGCTCGCGGCAACACTGTCAACGTCGGCGTCTGCAACGACGACAACACCAATTGGTGCAAAAATGTTGTTTCGACAGACAGCTTAAGGTTGATAATGACATTCATCCCATGTAATTATGCCGCCAAATAATACACCAAGATGCCACATCGAGAGGATGAGTACGTGGATGTATGACATGCAGGTCTGTCGCACACAAAAATGAAAGAAATGTTATTTTCCAAAAAAGGATGACATTATTTTAATTAAAATTTGTGGAAAAAGTTTTTTCTTTTTGTTTGTCCTCAGGTCACTCAGCGTTAATGGGTGTACACACATACATTTTCTTTCGGGCCAAAAGATGAAGGGGTAGAAAAACAAACTGCATAACTCGTTAGGTTTAATTATAAGATAACAACATTGCTTAAATGTCCATAAATTTTGTGTAAAAATTATTTGTTTTTAACTTTTAAAGGCTGCAAGCCAAGACTAAGATAATGAGCAGAAAAAAGTAATATCTTAAGGTGGATTTTTAAAATATTTTTTTTCAAAATTTATAATAGGCGTGTAGTTTCAAAATAATATTTTCCAAAATGTGTAGGAGGCGTGGATTTTTAAAATAATATTCCAAAATGTATAAAGGCGTGGATTTTTAAAATAATATTTTTCAACAATTATAAGGCGTGGATTTTTAAAATAATATTTTTAAAAATGTATAAGAGGCGTGGATTTTTAAAATAATATTTTCCAAAATGTAAAAGAGGCGTGGATTTTTAAACTAATATTTTCCAAAATGTATAAGAGGCGTGAATTTTTAAAATAATATTTTCCAAAATGTAAAAGAGGCGTGAATTTTTAAAATAATATTTTCCAAAATGTATAAGAGGCGTGAATTTTTAAAATAATATTTTCCAAAATGTATAAGAGGCGTGAATTTTTAAAATAATATTTTCCAAAATGTATAAGAGGCGTGAATTTTTAAAATAATATTTTCCAAAATGTATAAGAGGCGTGGATTTTTAATTTTTTTTCTTGATGCATCAAATGCGTGCATTTGTATACCCTTCACAACACTGTGATACAGGGTATTAAGTCTTTGTGCATATGTTTGTAACATGCAAAAGGAAACGAGATAGACTTAGTCGATTTATGCATGTCCGTCCTATCCATGTTAAATTGTAAACAAAGTACAAGTCGCATTTTTGACTCGAATTAGATGAAATTTGGCACGATTTTCACGAATCACAGCTCATTTATTTAGCCCAAGGACGAACCCTATTGAAATTGGGAAAAACCGGTTAAGATTTAGGTGTTGCTCCCATATATATTTTCGTCCTATTTAATGTAAATGAGCACCAAAGTCCCTAAATATCCTTCGATTTGCACGAAATTTGGCATAGCGTACTTAAATACGTATACAATGATGTGTGCTAAGATTCGTAAAAAATCGGTTCAGATTTAGATATAGTTCCCATATGTAAATAAGTCCGATTTTAGGTAAATGGAACACCAAGTCCCTATATACCCTTCGATTTGGCACAGCGTACTGCATTAGGTCTAGAATTATGTGTTCTAAGTTTCGTGAAAATCGGTTCAGATTTAGATATAGCTCCCATATGTATTTTCGTCCGATTTTATGTAAATGGTGAACCAAAGTCCCTATGTATCCTTCGATTTGCACGAAATTTGGCATAGCGTACTGAATTGAGTCTACAATGATGTGGGGTAAATCGGTTCAGATTTAGATATAGCTCCCATTTATATTTTTGTCCGATTTTATGTAAATGGTGAACCAAATTCCCTTTGTATCCTTCGATTTGCACGAAATTTGGCACAACGTCCTGAATTGAGTATAGAATAATGAGTGGTGAGTTTCGGGAAAATCGGTTCAGATTTAGATATAGCTCCCATATATATTTGCGTCCGATTTTAGGTAAATGGTGCACCAAAGTCCCTATATATCCTTCGATTTGCACGAAATTTGGCATAGCGTACTGATTTGAGTCTACAATGATGTGTACTAAGATTCGTGAAAATCGGTTCAGATTTAGATATAGCTCCCATATATTTTTTCGTCCGATTTTACATAAATGGTGCACCAGATGTAGCCATAGCTTGGGATTAGATTGGTATACATCCTTTTCCAAAAATTTATCCCATGATACGCAGACGACTCTAAATCTTGTCGAATGAAATTAAATTTAGCATAGGTTGCAGAAAGGCATGAGTATGTTCCTTCGAGGGAACATTGACACGCAATTGTATGGGTACATATGTCGTCAGCTAAAATGCAAAAATGCGTAACTAACAAAAAAATAAAAATTTACTTTTTCAATGAATATTGTGAATATCAATAAACTACATGTGTTGACAAAGTTTTACACGTCTGCGGTCAAAAAAGGAGCTTTTATTAAAATAAAGACGTAACTACAGGTGGATTTTTAGATAAATGCAAAAAGGCGTAACTGACAAAAAATTCAAATTTTTACTTAATTGTTATGACTGCCATTAAACTAAATGACTAAATTTGTTAAAAATGTTATAGTCTATTATTCGTCATATGCAATATCACCCTGCCGGGCCTACTTTTTCATTTCACATGACATGTTTATAGTTTTCATTCAAAACTGTTTTTTGCTTCTCCTACACAATTATGCTTTTGTTAGTTACGCCTTTTTGCATTTTAGCTAACGATGTACAATATACCCAAAGTGGTGAAGGGTATCATATAGTCGGCCCAGTCCGACTTTACTACTTTCCTTACTGGTTTTAAAATAATTTTTTGCTTGGTGAATCATAATTTTTTCATGATGGATTTTTAAAATAATTTTTTTTTTTCGTGGTGTATAAGGGCCGGGGATGTCTAACATAATTTTTTTCATGACGTATAAGGGATGACGATTTCTAAAATCATATTTTTCATGACGTATAAGTGATGGCGATTTCTAAAATCATTTTTTTCATGACGTATAAGAGACGTGGCAATAAAAAATACAAATTTTTCTTCCAATGGTTCCATTTAATTTTACATCTAACATATCAAAAACAAATGTACATATAATTGCACCTTATAATAATTTAAATTCCATAACTTTTAAATAATTCGTAAACAAAATTTTCCGCATGTAATTATTTCAAATCAACACTTGAACTAATTAATTAAAAATAAACACCACAGGAGAAACAATAATACACAAATAAACGTATATAAAAATAGATTACAAAAATGTGTACACACACGAAAAAAAATCGCATAAAAACTAATAAAAACAAACACTCAATAATACATCTATACATATCTGTATATGTGCATCAGTGCAACAAGAACAAATTCATTATAAATGAAATTAAAATTGTGTTTTATTCATTTGATTGGACGCCAATGGCCACTAGGTACAACGAGAACGCGTTCGAATGCACCACACAACAATGATGGTTCTGTGTGTGTGTGCGTTCCCTCTTCTTTTTTCGTAATTTGTATGACATTAACATTGGCCTCTGTCAATGTTGTTGGCATGACAATTGTACGCATTTATACAACGCCACTCACCTACAAAATGTGTATCTTGTACGCAACAACAACCGCATCGAAGATGAACATAAGAAATCCACTTGAATGTGATTTCCGTCTCTTTTACATATCGTCATATATACTGGGGGACATATAATTTGTGTGGTATAACCCAGCAAACATTTACTCTTCGAAATATCGAACAAAAAATTGGGTACTAAATTTTATTATTTAACGTATAAGGAAATGTAACATGGTAATTTTTAAAACGTTGTAACTTTAAAATATATACTTCTGAATAGATTGAAGTAACTTTTAGTACTTTGTTATAGAAATGGCTAAATTTTCGTAATCGCACAATTTATTTTTCATATTTTAAATTGTTAACTGGGTGTTTAAAACATCAACTGATGGCGACATATGCACAATTATATATGAATGCCATATATTCCACACAACGTACATTTGTGCGCGAATATATACCTCGTACACATTTATTGCCTTTTTCTATTTAAATATTAATTGTAAGGTTGTTCGTTTTCCTACTCAAATATGTAATAGGTAGTAGCAGCAGTAGTATTTTATTTATGTATATGTATAAGTATCTGTAAATTACAAAATGCGAATCATATGTGCAGTTATATGTTCTTGAGAACGGACAAATATGGGCACGTTCATTTCAGTGATATTTATGTTAAAGATATTTCCATTTATATAAATGGTGAAAATGGTGAATAATAAAAATATTTGTTTCGTATAATTTATATTTAATTTTTATTGACACTTAAATTTAATTAGAAAAATTTTAGAATTTTGTCGCTATATTTTAAAAAATTTTATATGTTATAAACACTTTTGTTCATCGGTATCTTAAAAAGTCACTTAAAATATATATTAATTTTGATCAATTATAAAAGTCACCCAAGTGGTACTGAATACTTTATCATTCGTATTTGGACTGTGTTCGAAAAAAAGAGGATACTAAGGTGAAGATCAAGTCCACAATTCAGGCCCAATACTAATTGAGGTGACTGTACTATCCTGAACTAAATTGGTCTAAACCACTCTCGTTAGTCTAGGCATCTGTCGTTCTCCTGGTGCTATAGAGTATGGATGGACTCCAAGAACTGCATTCATGTGGTATTGGTCCATTGTCTGGGTCACAGCTTCCATCTGAATGCTGCTAGTTTCTGCTCGATATACCTGTTGATTTGGGGGTTCTCTCTTATACCGTTGGTATAGATCTCTCTGTAGGTCCCTCCATACATGTCTGGGTGGGGCATCCTATCCATAAGGTGATGGCAGGGATCAGTCCAGCGATAACACCCAAGCAGGTACTGTATCGGCAACATCCTGTTGTGACATTTAAATGGTCTACTGGTGTCATAAGGAGGCACAATGTTCTCAAGGCGGTATTCTGAGAGTTTTGAATGTTCTTCCACTGCGTATCGCTTACATTCGCGAACTACACTAGCGCCGAATAGCTTACCACAGACCGATCTATTGCTTTGTAGGAACACAACAGGGTCTCTTTATTGGCACCCCAAGTGCTGCTGGAAAACGACTTGAGGATAGTGTTCCGCCTTCTCATCTTGTCGCAAATAGCGGGCGTTACTCCCAACATTTTTGGGGTAGTTTGTGGTCGGAATTAGTACACCATCGATCATAGCTTACCACAGACCGATCTATTGCTTTGTAGGAGCACAACAAGGTATCTTTATTGGAACCCCAAGAGCTGGGGGAAAACGACTTGAGGACCTTGTTTCTTCAAATAGCGGGAGTTACTCGAAAAAATTTGGGGTAGTTTGTGGTCGGAATTAGTACACCATCGACTATAGTGTTCAGCGGCAGCTTCATTTCAGACATCCATATGGTGAAGAAAGTGGCTGTGCATTTAGTTGCGGATATCTTCATATTCCTCAGATAAAAGAACTGTACTAAATCAGCTATATAGAAATAATACGTTTTACAAATATCTTCGATAATGGAATCCGATGCCATGATCGTACAATCATCAGCATACATTACGATCTCTATTACGTCCAGTGGTTGTCCAATAGGTAGAGGTTAAACAATTCCGGAGATATGACCCCCATCTTGGTGAACTCCCTGTTTCACTATACGGGTTTTACGAAGACGATGATGGGGAGGTGGTATGAACCAAGAGCAATGACGAGTTGACAAACTACGGGTTGACAAACTACGTCCTTTCTCAGACCTGGTGAGCTTTGTCAATCTCCTCTTATTTTTGGGGAAAATCCTCATTTACCGTGCAAAACGTGGAGCTGTCAATTTGCTCTGTCAACGCTGTACCCATCAGGTCATAACCTACGACGTAATGCCAATGCTCATGATGGGCATTGAAAACCTCAAGCACCAGACGGTTATTACCTTCCAGAAGCAAACTAATTTCGTGTAAATAACTTAGGATACAAGCATTCAACGTCGGGATGTACACGATAAGCACCTCTATATTTGCAGTTCCACGATTGACTGCTAACCCCATGCACTCCATGTATGAGTCACTAGAGTCTAGCATTAAGTCTGTACTTCACAAAATGATATAGCACGAATGCAAGTCCCCTACCTCCGCTTCTAGTGCAATCCTTTCGCAACATATTGTAACCATCACAATCAAAGATACAGGTATCGGTCAGCTTTACTTCTTGGATAGCGGCGACCATGATAAAATCTACGATTTCGTTGATTTAGTTCCTCAGCCCACCGCAGCTGCAAAATACACTGGTAACTACGCTGCAGCAGCATGCAGTAAAGTAATTCCTGACACTGTAGTCCTGAAGTCGACTAGACCTCAACAGCCGCGGAAATGTACCCAGTCCATGCATCAATGGCATCTCACTGACGTTGATCTGTGGTGGATGTGGTTCCGGCAAACGGAACAGCACCAAGGTCCGGGATTTGTGTCTATCCCGGTGCGCACCAAAAGTATGTGCCTGGGACCAGCCGCTAGGGATTGAAGCGATTTGACTGTAGCTTGGTGTATTAGGTTGCCATTGTTTATAAAATCCTCCTACCAGAATGTCAATATTGAACCCAGTTTCAGGATAGCCCCAAATATTGATATCTTCATTTATCGATATTCTTACGATTTTTTATATTTCTATTGTTCTACTGTTTTGCTCGGCAAATTTTTATACCCACAGCCTTTAGGCTAATGATACGGTTAAAATGTGTCTTTGGACCAAATCCGTTTCAGAAATTTGGAGTTATTTGTTGGATTTGGCTTGTTGGTGCGCACGATAACTCTCGAAGGCAGCAACCGATTTCATTCAAGTTATGCACATCTTAATATTTCGCCCAAGCATATTTTAAGTTCGAAGATGGGGAATATCGGTCCACTCCCCTAAAAAATGGTCAAAATTGTGCTAAAAATTATTTTATAATAACATGCAAACGGACTATCCGATGTTAATAAAACTTTTTACAACCTATTATCTTTACCAAGTATAGATCAAGTAGGAAGATGTGACCCATTGGTCAACTCCTTCTAGTACCTCTCCACAAATGGTCAAAATTTGCAATATTTATTTTACCATTATACAGGTAATGAAATATCCGTTTTGAAAAAAACTTTGCACAACCCATTATCTGTACAAGTCTAAATTAAGTCCGAAGAGTGGACCCATTGGTACACTCCTTTTGGTACCTGCCCCACAAATTGTAAAAATTTTGTAAATACAATATCAAGCGAATGGAATGTCCGATATGAACCAAACTTTACACAGCCCATTATCTTTACGAAGTCTAGATTGAGTCCGAAAAGTTGACCCATTGATCCACTTCTTCTAGTATCTGCCCCACAAATGTTAATCATTTGCAATTTTTGTAAATCCAATATCAGACGAATGGAATGAACCAAACTTTGCAAAACCCATTTTCTCTACGAAGTCTGAATTAAGTCTGGTACCTGCCCCACAAATGGTAAATATTTGTAAATCCAACATCAAGCGAATGGAATGTCCGATATGAACCAAACTTTGCACAACCCATTATCTTTACGAAGGCTGGATTAAGTCCAAAGATGGAAGCCAATAGTCCCCTCCTTCCGGTACCTCCCTCACAAATGGTCAATATTTTATAAAATGTTATCAACATTTTCGGTCACAAAGTGTGCACCCCGGAGATCTTACTCCAGCATAAGGGGAAATTTGTCTAAGGTTGGTAAGCGGGATTTGTATATCTACAGAGATTGTGCATAGATGTGCTCATATCCAGGAAATACTGAGCACATTATTAAAAGCACGATTGGCATGTGTGAACTTATTTTAACAAATGTAACCCTTTTTACATATAGTATTTGTCCAATAAATTCATTAAAATATTAAATTTCATGTATACTTATTTGGCATAGTTCCCATACACCTGATGTACACTATATTAACTAAACCCCATACACCTCCGCCCTAAGTCTGCATTTTTGTGCTGTTTTCTTACTTTTCCGTTTGTTATATGAATGCAAAACAAGAATACAAACAAATAACGACAAATTTATTTTGGATGTACATTTGTGTGTCTGACAGCATGTTGTTTCTTGTTTTTATTAGCACAACAAAAATCGAGAGTGCTGTTTTGTGTGCCTCAACAATGTCGATGTCATTGTTTTCGCTCAAATATATTGTTTTACTTTTCATAATCTTGAAATAATGATTTTTGAATGTTATTGTCAGTGTCAAAATGATTTGGGGCTTTTTTATGTGTTGATGATGTGTTTTTTTTTTGTTTGCCTTCTTTGTTCAAACGGAAATGACAAATGTTAATGTTAAATTGTAACCAAAGTACAGGACGCATTCATTAATCGAATTGGATGAAATTTGGCACAGCTCATTCATTTGACCAAGGACGAACCCTATCGAAATTGGGAAAAATCGGTTCAGATTTACATATAGCTCCCAATATACATTTTCGTCCGATTTTAGGTAAATGCTGCACCAAGTCCCTATATATCCTTCGATTTACACGAAATTTTGCAAACCGTACTGAATTAAGCCTAGAATGATGTGTGCTAAGTTTCGTGAAAATCGGTTCAGATTTAGATATAGCTCCCATATATATTTACGTCCGATATAAGGTAAATAGTGCACCAAAGACCCTAAATATCTTTCGATTTGCACGAAATTTGGCACTGTGCATTGAATTGAGCTTAGAATGATGTGTGCTAAGATTCGTGAAAATATATTTTCGTCCAATCTTATGTAAATAGTGCACCAAAGACCCTAAATGATGTGTGATAAGTTTCGTGAAAATCGGTTCAGATTTGGATTTTCGTCCGATTTAAGACAAATGGTGCACCAAAAACCCTATAAAACTTTCGATTTGCACGAAATTTTGCACAGCGTACTGAATTAAAAGTATAATGGTGTGTGTTAAGTTTCCTGAAAATCGGTTCAGATTTAGATATAGCTGTCATACATATTTTCATCCGATTTAATGTAAATGAGGCACCAAAGACCCTATATATTCTTCGATGTGCACGAAATTTGGCACAGCGTACTGAATTGAGTCTAGAATGATGTGTGCTAAGTTTCGTGAAAATCGGTTCAGATTTATATATAGCTCCCATATACTTTTCGTCCGATATATATATATTTTCGTCCGATTTTATGTAAATGGTGTACCAAAGTCCATATATATCTTTCGATTTGCACGAAATTTGGCATAGCATAATGAATTAGCTCTAGAATGATGTGTGTTAAGTTTCCTGAAAATCGGTCCAGATTTCGATATATCTCCCATATATATATATATATATATATATATATATTCATCCGATTCAGCCATAGCAAGGCCGATTGACACAACGTACTGAAGTAATATGAATTAGTCTCTGGCAAGTTTCCCTGAATTCAGTTCAAATATAGATATATAACAAACACGCGACGTCTGTTAGGATACATATGTAGAATATACCCAAAGTGGTGAAGGGTATAGTCTTTCCAGACCGACTTTACTACTTTCCTTACTGGTTTAAATAGTTGTCGCCGGGACCAACTCAAGACGTAGATTTTCAAAATAATTTTTGCGGGGGCCAACTAAGGCTAATTTTTTAAAATAATTTCTTTAGTTGACCCCAAAGGCAATCGTGTATTAATTAATCGCCATAGATGTAAACAAAGAAAACCCGCATTCCTTCAATTTATCGCACAAACACACAGACATTTTTATTTTTAATTACAAATATCATCTTCGACATTTCAATTAACCGCTATAATAAATCATTTAATTCTATTTTTGTTCTTTTCCCGTCCAATTTTTATAACTTTATCTATGTTGGCACTAGATATTCTCAGCGGGAAAAAAATGCCTGAACCAAATAACAAAACTTTCAAATGAACTCATTCCAAATTGATTAGTGTGGTGAAAAAACAATCACATAAATCTCGACATTCAACATAACATTGGAAAAACAATGGCAATATATGTGATAGCAACCCCCGCCAAATATTTGCAAATGTCCACACAAATTGAAAATCAAAGCACAAAAAACCTGAAATCTCCATCCACATTCGCTCGCATTTTATTTGAAATGTTTTTCCAAACATTGCTGGTTGGTTATAAAATAGAACGAAGAACGACATTTGGTATTTCGTTGTATTTTATTGTATTATTAACTTTTTTTCTTTATTGTGGAATATGTCGTTGTTATTGCCTTTTCAATAGAAATTTCCAAACAAACAGCAACAACAACACAAAAAAGTGCCAACACATTCAATAAATCACAAAATTAATTTTTGGTGAACAGTTTCTTTTTTATTTATATTTTTTGCCATTTAATTTTGTGTCAACATAACACGCGCCATAAATGTGATCCTCCATCTTAAGAGGATGATGAAACTGTGCAAAGAAAATCGCCAACAATAGCTCTTTAGTAGTAACCGACTTTTGTTTTAAATTAATATCCAATATTAATCAAAAATGCGTATACATGTGTTTATATGAAAAAATATTTTTAAAAAAGTGTATAAAATAAACTTTTAAAAAATGAGTTCAAAAACACACATTTTACACAATTCATATTTTTGCGTATTATTTAATTTTATGTGGCCTTAGGACACAATGTTCTTCGGCATAAAAGAGAAACATGAGTCAATACGTTTTTTTTATTGTAATATGACTAACATCAAATCTCAAGTAGATTTCAAAGTCAAAACACAAAAAATATTTTATTTATTATAAGAAGTGCCTTAATAACTTTTAGTTAAATTCAGTTTACGGTCTATTAAGAATGATTTTATGCGATCTAGAAATTCCATTGAATGTATGACTCATTAAGAATTTGATTTGCAGGAAGAAGGGTGTATTTTTTTGGTGAACCACTACCGGCAAATAAAAAAGTATCAGACGATGTTATCCACAGATATATACCAATCGAGGGTTATTGTGTGGACTAGGCACCTACATACAGACGGACATTTTTAAATCGACTCAAAAATGTCTGAAACGGATTTGGCCTTAAAAAAAACACCAATATTTCAAAGAGACAAATTTTTGCAGGATCAAAGGTATATATTTGCCTTAGTAATGAGAGAATAATGATTTCAGATTTGTAGGCTTTTGAAAATCTTACAAATATTACATATTTACAAATATTGATACTGTATTGCTCTTAAAATACCAAGTGATCGAACACGCCTTGCAAACATACAAATCCAACGTCCCTATGTTCTAATATTAGAAACATTTAAAGGTTATCGTACATTGATCACACCAATTTTTCACAAATAACTCTACCAGTGATTCATATCAAATTCCAGCATTTCATGAAATCAGCATACTTATCTCCACCATACACACTTTACTAAAAATCCTCATACAGAAGTTTTTTTTCCACTACCACGATGAATTATACCAAATTTAAAAATAATAATACATTATTGGATCTACTAGTTCATTCAAAACAAAATATGAAATGTTAACTAAGATTCCAGGACTCACCTTTCTAAATCCAAACCAGTAAGGAATGTAGTAAAGTCGGACTGGGCCGACAATATGATACCCTTTGCCACTTTGTGCATATGTGTCCTAACCAGTGTTGCCAAAACTTGATTGAGAAAAAATGCTAGATTTTGTTGAAAAATATGCTAACCCAGTAAGGAAAGTAGTAAAGTCGGACGGGGCCGACTATATGATACCCTTCACCACTATGGATATATTAAACAGGACTATTAACATGAAATTGGATGAAATAAAATATGTGATATTTATCTAAATGTGAATCTACCTATATATCCATAAGTTATATAAATCGACTTCAATCAAATATAAATAGGTTATCTGTTGGGCTATGTCTGTACTTCTAGAAAACGCAACTACGTAATTCTATGATCAATTTTGTACGTTGTGCAAAATTTGATGTCAACCTGACTAGCATGAAGAGTTTGATGTCAAATTTACTTAAAATCGGGCGAAAATATATATGGAAGCTCTATCCAAATATATCGAAGGATATATAGGGACTTTGGTGCACCATTTATATGAAATCGGACGAAACTATATCTGAATCTGGGCCGATTTTCTCGAAACTGGGCAGACATCATTCTAGGCTCAATTCAGTACGTTATGCCAAATTTCCTGCAAATCGAAAGATATATAGGGACTTTGGGGCACCATTAACATGAAATCGGACGAAACTATATATGGGAGCTATATCTAAATCTGGACCGATTTTCGCGAAACTGGGCAGACATCATTCTAGCCTCAATTCAGTACGTTATGCCAAATTTCATGCAAATCGAAAGATATATAAGGACTTTGGTACACCATTTACCTTAAATCGGAGGAAGATATATACGGGAGCTATATCTAAATCTGAACCGATTTTCACGAAACTTTGCACACATCATTCTAGACTTAATTCAGTGCGCTATGCCAAATTTCGTGCAAATCGAAAGATATATAGGGACTTTGGTACGCCATTTACCAAAAATCGGCCGAAACTATATATGGGAGCTATATCTAAATCTGAACCGATTTTCCCGAAACTTGGCACACATCTTTCGTGGCTCAATTCAGTACGCTATGCCAAATTTCGTGCAAATCGAAAGATTTTCAGGGTCTAAAGTCCGTAAATCGGGCGAAACTATATATGGGAGCTATATCTAAATCTGAACCGATTTTCACGAAACTTGGCACACATCTTTCGGGGCTCAATTCAGTACGCTATGCCAAATTTCGTGCAAATCGAAAGATTTTCAGGATCTAAAGTCCGTAAATCGGGCAAAAATATATATGGGAGCTATATCTAAATCTGAACCGATTTTTCCCAATTTCAATAGGGTTCGTCCTTGGGCCAAACAAATGAGCTGTGCCAAATTTCATCCAAATCGGATCATAAATGCGACCTGTACTTTGTTTACAATTTAACATGGACAGACGGACAGACGGACGGACATGCATAAATCGATTCAGAAAGTGATTCTATGCATATTCTCAAAAGGAACCATGGGTCTATCTCGATTATTTTTGCCTGTTACAAACATATGCACAAAGACATAATACCCTGTACCACAGTGTGGTGAAGGGTATAAAAATTTAGAAAAGTGCCAGAAAAAAAGTGCTAAAAATGAATATGAAGGTATTTTATTAAAGTTTATAATAGATCTGTATTTTTTAGAACATTATTTATATACTAAAATACGAATAAGGAAATATAAATTAACAACTATGTCCGTCTGTACATTAACATTTGTAAACAAAGTACCCATAGCTATGAAACATTGTCACGATATTTTGCATATCCGGTTCTGACCAGTGGGGACACTTATTGTGTTTGGTAAAATCGGCCAATATTTGCCGGTTGAAGTCAACCAAAAGCATTTTATATGTTTTTCTGGTCTCTCTAGAGGTCATAAAATTCTACATGGTGGAAACCCTAATGAATAAGCATATTGAGTGAGTCAAATTGACCAAGACTTTTGTGTGAAAAATACAAAATGTGCATTCTATGCCGGACAGAGACCGGATGTGGGAGCTAAACGCAAATATTTACAGGGGTCTACCTATTCCAATAGTGTTTAGTGTTACCATCACTACCCTAAGGCGGAGTCTATATTAAATTTGTCATTCCTCGAAATATTCACCGGAAACAATACAAAGTCTATATATTCTTGATCAGATTAAAATTCTATGTCGAATTATGCATGTCCGTCTGTTGAAATCACGATAGAGTTCGCAGTATTTAAGATAATTTTGCACAGACGTACTAGCAATGTCCTAGGATGTTTGGTATTGCAAATGCCATATATCGGTCAAAGTATTGATCTAGCCCCCATATAACGGTACCGCCCAATATTTGGTATTTTGGAAACATTTTCCAATCGAACTGGCTGTAATTTGGTATGAATTTTGGGTTCTCATTGAATGACACATATCCGTACCCAAAATAATTAATATTGGCCCAAGTTTCAGTAACGGTACCTCCGGTATTCGCCATTCTAGGCATTTTGGACCGAATTGGCTGCAATTGAGTTAATATGGTACCCCCCAATATGGGAATTTTTGACACGTTTCCAAATCAAATTGGCTCTAATTTTGTTGGGTTGGATTTTCATCTCCCCACAAAAAATTATTAATATTGACCCAAATTGGGATTTTAAGAATTTTGGACAGGGTTTTCAAACGAATTATTTTTTATTATATAGATTTAAAACAAACCAAATTTTGGGACTTCAGTGACAATTTACATTAAATCGGACGAAATATGGGCGCTATATTTAAATCTGAACCGATTTTCACAAAACTTAGCACATCATTTTGGACATAATCCAGCAATCTGTGCCAAATATCGTACAAATCGAAAGATATACAGGGACTTTAGTACACAATTTACATTAAATCGGACGAAAATATATATGGATGCTATATCTAAATCTGAACCGATTTCTACGAAATTTAACATACATCATTCTAGACTCAATTCAGTACTCTATGTCAAATTTCGTGCAAATCGAAGGATATATAGGGAATTTAGTGCACCATTTACCTAAAATCGAACGGAAATATATATGGGAGTAATATATAAATCTGAACCGATTTTCACGAAACTTAAGACACTTTATTCAGTACGATATGCAAAATTTTGTTGAAATCGAAATTTATATAGGGACTTTGGTGCACCATTTACATAAAATCGGACGAAAATATATATGGTAGCTATATCTAAATCTGAACCGATTTTTCCCAATTTCAATAGGATTCGTCCATGGACCAAATAAATGAGCGGTGCCAAATTTCATTCAAATCGGATCATAAATGCATAAATGTTTACAACTTAACATCGACAGACCATCTAGTTTCCTTATACCAAAGACATAATTCCCTGTACAACAGTGTGGTGAAGGGTATAGAAACGGTTCCCATGTTGGTCTCGTACCCATCTCATCCAATTTAAAACACCATGTTTGTTCAAAGATGACCGTTACCGCTGGCAATATTCGACCCATTATTTCGATGTCGTCGGCGTAGGCGAGTAACAAATGTACAGAGTGCCATTTCTGTTCACATTGGCATCTAGTATGACATTTTCCAGCAGCATATTAAATAGGTCATACGAAAAAACTGTCACCTTGTCTAAATTTCGTTCGGTATTGAAGGCCTCTAAGAGGTCCTTTCCGACTTTAACTGCTTACCTTGTGCCAGTTAAAGTTATCCGGGAAACATGATGTACTAATCACCTGCATCTGACCACAGTTCATGGATAATTCGGCTTGTAATGCATCGGCATCTGCTGATTAATTGTGCAAATCTAACCTCATCTCTTATTGGTTTTAGGATATCTTCTTCACCGCTACTATTTAATACCAGAAGCTTTTCAAAATGTTCCTTTCAGATCCTCAACACGATGTCTGTATCTGTCACCTTTATCATTTCTACAGGAAGATGTGCCTGCACCAAAGCCTTCGGTTTGGTGTTTTACTCGTGTCTGAAATTTCCGGACTTCATTCTGACTCCTGTACATCTCGAGTTGCTCACGCTTACGTTTTTCTTGTTCTTTCTTCTTTTATCTGAAAATACGTTTCTCCTCTCTCCTTTCTTCCCGACAATTCTCCATCACATTACGTGTTGTTACTGTCTGCAGTGTTGCCCTATAAGCTGCGTTTTTCACATCAATAGCATTACGACACTCATTTCGTATAATAGGGTTCATGATGGTAGTTTGTGGTACCCAAATGTTGCTTTTGCTGCAGTTTGCAGAGAGTGGACAATCCTTTGCCATTGTACTTCTATATTATTATCGGGACAGGGAGGGCTTTCGTCAAGCTGGTGGGTAGGTTGAACGGAGTAGAATTCTGCTATCTGTTACGTTTGCAGCTTTTCGGCGTCGATTTTCCGTTTTACATTAGCTACATTAAGACGGGTGCGGACCTTGGCTGCCACAAGGTAATGGTCCGAATCGATATTCGCTCCTCGTATCGATCGAACGTGTAAAAAATGATATGAATGTATTCCGGCTATCACAACATCATCAATTTGAATTCCCGTTGCTTGATCAGGAGAAGTCGAGGTGGCCCTATGTATATCGAGATGCTTGTTGTCTTATGTCGTAATGCTCATGCTGTTGTCTTATGTTTCTTCATGGAGGCTGAATATTTTCCCTTCCGATTTTTGGATTAAAATCTCCTAGCAGATTTTTAATGTCATGGCCAGGGCAGGGGCCATACGCTGTTTCTAGGCGCTCGTAAAAATGCCTTTGGTATGTTTATCTTTGTCTGCCGTCGGAGCATGGATGCAAATAAGATTGACGTAGAAGAACTTCGCTTTTATACGGTTTATAGCAATTCGATCATCTACTGTAGTGAATCTAGAGACGATGCCAAATTCTTGTCTCGTTTCATGGCAGCTATAATACAGGGCGCAATCATCTGATTTACTTACGCCATTTCCTTTCCATCGCATTTCCTGTAAGGCGATAATATCGGTTTTGTACTTCTTGAGTACATCCGCCAAAGCGAAAACTGCGCCTGTTCTGTACAACGAGAGCACATTCCAAGTACCGATTCGCAGATCGTGGTCCTTTGTACATTTGCGGGGGTCGTAAACATTGAGGGGAATTTAGTTTTCTTTTTCCTTCCTTTTTCGTAGTAAGAGGTGTTTTCCGAGTGTGGGCAACTAACCCGACGCCTCAACCCATTTTTCTTTCGGGTGAACTTGCGGCACATATCAGCTCACTATTTCAACGGATGATAAAAGTAGATACCATAGGTGACACCGCGGGGTGGTCAGTGTCCACAGTTGAGATGAAAGGGGGACCAAAATAAGCTTGTACTAGGGATAAGTAAATCGTCTTTCGACTAATCGATTAATCTACTTTTTGTGTTGAAAAGTCTAAAAGTCGATGTCGACTTTTGATATTTGAGAAAATCGCAAAGTCGAATTTTCAAGATCGACTTTCGATTTTCTTCATAAATATTTGGTTTATCATGAAAAGGCCGAATTACACATTCCAGAACTTTATTTCATCTGTTGACAACAATTCTTATAAAAAATTAAGTTTTTAGTCGATTTTGCTTTAGTTGGTAAAAGTGGAAATTCGATTTTGAACATTTTTGAAAAATGGAAAGATCTAAAGGCGTCTTTTTAGTCAAAGGCAAAAATCGGAAAATCTAAAAGTCGACTTTTTGGTCAGAGGAAAAAAACGAAAAATCGACTTTTGCGATCCACTACGTATCCCTAGCTCGTACTCTCCCATGCTAAAGCTAATCAGAGCCGTTGCTTGGTATCTATAATCATGTTCAGATTAGATTAGGCCTTAAACTCATTACCATCCTAAAATAATACGTTACGGCTATATCTAATTTAGTCCGGGTTCCAAAATGTTATTCCTCACATTTTCTTTCAAAATTTAAAAACATTTCAGACAGTCTAATATATAATTTTAGTGTATAAAACTTGTAAAATTGTATAAAATTAAAAACTTATTCATAAATTAGTACTAATTATCCTTTTTTCATATTTTCTTTATTTACAGATAAATGCAGCCAAAGAATGCCACAACAACTTAACAATTATGAAAACAGCAAAATAAAATATAACATCTTGCTAAATTTATGTACAATTTATCTAAATGCTGTACATACACACTGAATACATTTAAGAGTACATATGCATGCATGTCAAATACGGACAAAAAGCAACGAGAAAAGGAAAATATTAATTCTTTGTTAAAGCAAACGAATGGCAACAAAAAATTATTGACAGCAGAAGCAACAGCGACACACAGACAGCGTCACAAAAAGAAACACAAAACAACAACAGCAACAACAAAAAATAAAAAAGTATAACCTTGGAAGGTAGCCAACTTTATCATAAATTCAAAATGACGAGGACTTTGTTGTTCATCATTATCATCGTCGTCGCCTTCATCATCATCATCACTACCACCATTACCATCACAACATCATCATCTTAATCATTAGCAAACCCTCTTCTTCGTCATTTTCTTCTCCTTCTGGCAGATGAATATGAACGCCGTGTGTGATTCAGTGGTAAGTCATTAGATTGTTGATGAGCTATGACTACCACTACTTGTACTGACTATGGCCATAACTGACGAGAATGTGAAATGACTGCTCCTCACATCGCATTCGTCGTCGTCAGCGGCCTCATCATCATGATAATTTCGTTTAATATAAGCCAAAATGGCAAAGACCAAAATCCAAAAGCCAACTAAACCAAACGCCATTTTATCCGACAGCAAACCCTGCCGCCACATAAATGTTGTTGGCCATCATCGTCGTCATCATAAGCGGCAGTAGCAGCAACATCTGAATGTGAACGATTCGAAACGACAAGTAACAGCAGGACTAACAACAGCAACACCAACAGAGGCGGCAGTGTGTTGGGATATTGCTGCTTCAGTTTGCTGCCACTGATGATGATGAAATGTAACAAATGGAATTAATAACATCATAAGCCATATTGTACCCAGGAAGGGCATTTTGTATAATAAGAGTAGTTTTATGAAGGGTTGCGCTTTTTTCTTCCTTTTTCGTTTTTTAAGTAAAGATAATTTAATGGGCTTTACCAATGGGCTTTTTGTTGTTGTTGTCGATTTCTTAAATATTGGTGGGAGATGAGATTGGCGATTTAAGCACACGTATAAGCATGTGTGAAATGAGAAATTTATGGGAGGGAGAGTTTCATAATGTGAGATAGATTTCCTAAAAGGAAAATACGGGTCATATGAATGTATGTAAATAGAAGAACTATTTTATAGATGCCACATATCTTCAAAAATAGAATAACTCTTCTTTCGAAACCTATGCTTGGTAAAGTTTGGTTCAAATTGGACACCCAATTCGCCTATTATTGTATTTATAAATATTAAAAATTTGTGGGGGAGGTACCAAAATGGGTCACATCTTTGAATTTGATCTTGGCTTTTTTAAACATAATATGTTATACAATGTTTGGTTCAAATGAAATAATCCGTCCGCCAGATATTGGATTGAAATATTGACAATTTTGACGTTTGTGGGGGAGTTACCAGAAGGAGTGGACCAATGGCTCCCATCTTAGGACATGATCTAGGCTTGGTAACTATAATATGTACAAAATGTACAAATATTCAAAAATATTCAAATCGGTTAGTTTGTTCCCATGATATTATACAATTTATTCTTAGCACAACTTTGTGAGGGAAGTACCAGAAGGAGTGGACCGATATTCCCCATCTTCAAACTTGAAATGATTTGGAAGAAACATTGCGATGTTATAATTGATATCAATTTAAAGGTCAACCACTCCCCTCGGATTTAATGTCCTTAAGAAGTAAATATTATATATTGTCACTGAATGTACATTTTGTAAGTTTCCTCACAAAAGTCTTGGTCCATTTGACCGATCTTTATCAAAACAGTCAACCATATTCTTCTTAATTGGAACCTCTGGAGCGACCAGAAAAATAGTCAAATATAGTGCTTTTGGTCCATTTCATCACCTAAATATTAGGTTGGGGGAAAAATCCATTATTTTATATGAACTATTGTAGGACTTAATTTAACATGCTTCGGAATGTCCGATTTGTTCAAATATGCACCGTTTTGTTGTATGAATTATTGCCATTTTAAAGGAGGTAACTTCATAATGCCTCTCCAATAGAAGTCTGGCTCTCTATTTGCAAAAAAACCCTAGTAGTCGATTTTCTAATCCTCCCTATATAGCAATTTTTTATCATTAAAGAAATGTTGCAATGCAAGAAGAAGATGATAATCGCTTGGTGCCAAGTCCGGACTGTATGGCGGATGCCTTAAAACTTCCCAACAAACTCCCGAAGTTTTGGCGAGTCACTGTAGATGTGTATAGCTGGTGGAACACGACACCTTTCCTGTTGGCCAATTCTGCCCATTTCTGGTCCAGATGTTGACAGCAACTCATAATAAATAATCCTCGTCCAGCCCCACCAAATGCATAGCAGAACCTTTCTGGCCGTAAGTTCTGGTTTGGCCACCGGTTGAGGTGTTTCACCGCTCTTTGACCACGGTCGTTTTCGCACAGGGTTATCGTATGTGATCCATATCTCATCTCCAGTCACCATCCGTTTAAGAAATAGGTCTCATTCCGTTGGCCAAGACTTCGCAGATGGAAATTCGACCCATCCTATTTTTTTCTGTTAATTGGTGTGGCACCCAAACATTGAGCTTGTTTTTGAATCCAGCTTTGTGTAAATGGTTTAAAACTGTTTTATGGACGATTTTTAGCTCTTGGGCGATGTTACAACTGCTTACATGCCGAATTACTTACTTAGACCATAGTAGCATATGTTGGCCAACACTATTCTTCTCCGGATTTAAAAACTGATGTTATTAGTTTTGTTTGGCGGCATCAAAATAAATAAAATCGAAGCAGTAGTTTTCAAGTTCAACAATTGGTCCGTTGATACCATCAGCTTGGCCTTCTCGCCACTTACTGTCAGTCCTACTTTGGCAGACTCCTTCTCAATTCGTTCAAAGGTGGCTGTTACCGCTCGCAAAGTACGACCCATTATGGCGATGTTGTCGGCGTAGGCGATTAAATATGCTGTTTGGTGTTTGCATCACGTATGACATTTTCCAGCATTAATTTTGCAGGAATGCCAAACGCAGACATGACTTTAAACACCTCTGAACGGATAGGCTTGTCGAATACGGCTTTATAGTCGACGAATAGTTGGAATGTGTAGATGTGTTTTTCACAGGATCTGACTCAGAGTGAAAATCTGGTCAATGGTGGATTTGCCAGGTCTGAAGCCGCATTGATAATAATTGATCCAATAATATCATGGACCACTGACTTCAGTCGTTCACACAGCACTCAGGATAGCACTTTATATGCAACGGAAAGGATATTGATTCATCTTTAGTTGACCACATCCTCTTTTGTGCATGGGACACAGAATGTTGCGGTTCCAATCTGTGGGCATTTGGTGCATGCTACTGATCAGCGTCTGACAACCGTTCTTGAATATTTTGGCTTGTAATCCATCGACATCTGCTGCTTTACTATTCTAAAGCCGATTAATTGTTATTCTGACCTCATCTTGGATAGGTGGTATACAATCTATACCGTCATATCTTATTGGTTCTGGGGTATCTTCTTCGCCGCCACTATTTGATACCAGAAGCTTTGCAAAATGCTACATTCAGACCTGTCACCAAGTTTTCTTATTCATCCCTGAAGGAATATGTGCTGCACCAAAGTCTTTGGCTTGGTGTTTTATTCGTTGGTTAAATTTTCGGACTTCGTTTTGACACCTGGTCTTTGGTACCCAATTGTTGTTTTTGTTGCAGTTTGTACAGAGTGGGCAATTCTTTGACATTGAGCTTTTTTTTTGTGGATTTACGACGTCGATTTTCCATGCTACATTAGGTCTTGTGGTCCAGGTGGTCTTGTGTATATCGACATGCTTGAATCTGGTGCTTCTAACTACCATGTGTTTTTGATACCACGTTTTGTTAAAAAAATCAGTACCAGTTCTTTAAGAAATAGCCTCAAAAATCCACGTCTTTGAATTTTTCCCTTTTGTTTTTCCCAAAGAAATAATTTTCAAAAAAATTCATTCCAATAATTATTAATTTTCTTCTCCACAACGGCGAATGGTGTGATGAAAAGTGTATAATTATACATTTTATATGTGACGATTAGCAACAACAATTGCACAACATAGTGAACTTTATGTACGACAGTCCCACCTTCTGTTGTTGTTGGTGCAACTTTAACAACAAAATACAATAAAAATCAAATTTATGGTGTGATGAACTCATTAAATGCTATCCTAACACGTGTGCGTGTGTTGTAGGTCACGCCTCCACTGGTCACAGTAACTGAAAACACATTTTTTATGACAAAAACACGTGTGAATATGTATTCGAGTAGTTTTATTTAAGTGACATTTTATGTTCTGTTGAAGAAAACAAAACACAAAACATAATTACAATTTAAGTGGCGATAATGTTAAACAAAAAAAAACTATTAAGAATTTTATGTACATTCCACTTATTTTTATTGGATTTTTTAAATATATATATTTTGGGGAATTTTGATGAAACGACAATGGAAATCTCAAGGTCAACAGCAATACTGTCACAGGTTAGGTTAAACTAATTTCAGAACGTTTTGTTCCTATCAGCCATATATTGGATCCTTGGTGCGTCATTTACTTGAAATCAATCTATAATGCAAGGGAGTTATATCTAAATCTCAACCGATTTTCTCGAACTTGGCACACATCAGTCTGGATTAAATTCAGTACGCTGTTCCAAATTTCGTGCAAATCGAAGGATATATAGGGACTTTGGTGCACCATTTACATGAAATCGGGCGAAACTATATATGAGAGCTATATCTGAATCTTGACCGATTATCACGAAACTTGGCAGACATCACTCTAGGCTCAATTCAGTACGTTATGCCAAATTTGATGTAAATCGAAAGATATATAGGGACTTTGGTGCACTATTTACATGAAATCGGACGAAACTATATATGGGAGCTATATCTAAATCTGGACTGATTTTTACGAAACTTGGCAGACATCATTCTACGCTCAATTCAGTAGGATATGCCAAATTTCATGCAAATCGAAAGATATATAGGGTCTTTAGTGCACCATTTACCTTAAATCGGACGAAACTATATATGGGAGCTATATCTAAATCTGGACCGGTTTTCTCGAAACTTGGCAGACATCATTCTACGCTCAATTCAGTAGGATATGCCAAATTTCGTGCAAATCGAAAGTTATTTAGGGACTTTGGTGCACCATTTACCTTAAATCGGACGAAAATATATATGGAAGCTATATCTAAATCTGAACCGATTTTTCCCAATTTCAATAGGGTTCGTCCTGACAGACGGACGGACGGTCAAACGGACATGCGTAAATCGACTTAGAAAGTGATTCTATGCATATTCTCAAAAGAAACCATGGGTCTATCTCGATTCCTTTTGCCTGTTACAAACATATGCTCAAAGACATAATACCCTGTACCACAGTGTGGAGAAGGGTATAACAATACTCCTCATATATTATTGTTTTGGTTCAATAATTGAAAACACTTCGACCAAAAAAACATACACCCACCTACACGACGAACGACACAGCGCAAATGTCATAAATTATGTAGTGTCGTTGTTTATGGAAATTACCTAATATTTATACAGTTTATTTATAAACACACACATAAAACACATATTTATATTTAGAATGACAAGAATACATAACACCACTTGGCAGAACACCGCTCCGCCATCATTTCCCCCTCATCGACATTATTGTCGTTATTGACATTCGTTTAATTTATTAAATAAATATTTATTGGCGAATTTATTTTTTGCAGCAATAATTGCTGATATTTCTAGCAAAGCGACACTTTGTGTTGTAGCCAAAAAGGAAAATTTTGTTGTGATTGCTTTTCGAATTTTCTTCTTTTTGTTTTGAGTGTTTGTGTGTATGATTGTGATTTATTTGCAACAGATGCTATTCAGAGAAGCTCACAGAGAGAGACCAGCAACAAAAAAAAAACAACGAAATTCATTTCACAAAATGTGCCAATGGGTGTGTTTTTCATTTATTTATTTTTTCTTTGGTGTTTTTCCTCAATTGTCATTTGCACTTCAGTGACAACAACAACGGAGGCGGCATGCTATGACGATAACAAAAAAAAAAAACTACGTTGATGAGTTCGAGAAAATCACAAAAAGGTGTTCAGGCGTTGCTAGGGGGTATGATGCTGATTTTTTCATTTCTGTGAGTTTTTTTCCTCTTGATTTTACATCATGAGGTGAGTGCCATGATATTGACAGTGACCAGTGATAAAGGTGTTGAATGATACATTGAACTGCTGAATTTTCAAGTGCAATTCATACAGTGGGAAATAAATATAGGGGGGTAGCAATGCAGTTGAATAATTGGGTTAGCTTTGGCGTGAAATCGAAAGAAACGTAAGTAGAGCTTCAGGAGACCCTTAGTTCTCCATTTGAAATTTCGTTGATTTTTTAGTTGTTTTTCTAATTAAAGAAATGACTTCTTTTCGACAACGGGCATTATTTCCGACCACTGCACTATAGGTAATTTGCCCTGTTTTTAGGAAAAAATTAATAACAGCGGTTTTAAACGATTTTTTGACTTTTTAAATTATGTATATGTACAAGAAAGAGAAAACGCAGATTTCTACAGTAAAAACCGGATATAACGAACAACGGTTATAAGCAACTACACATATAACGAACAAAGCTAATACTTTCTCAGATATTTTCATTAGTTTTATTATACACAACAAACGGTTGAAAACGATTAGGGCAGTAAGTTAATAAAATTTTGACCCCGCGATTAAATTTTTAAAGGAATAATTATTACAATGTCGTATGTTTTTGCAGAATGCATTAATAACTATTAATACAGTGCCCATTAATACTCCTTAAGGACATTAATATGTAAAAGTGAGATAGAACCATGCTTACTACAGTCGAACACGATTATAGTAAACACTGGATATACTGAACAAAATTTTTTTATATGCCACATTTTTATTTTTAATCAATCCTGAAAAATGTAAAAAAGTAAATGTTTTATGGTTTATTTTTTAAGGGGAACTCAAACCCGCCATTTTCTGTTCTCCACTATTTAGATTTTTTTCTCATAATCTTTCCTTCGACAACCTATTTGCGGCTTAAGAGTCACGTTATTTGTTTTGTAATCAAAATTCGTGCGTATTCGTTTTTTCGCGGAAAAATTCTATCTTCTTATGTCATAGGGTGCATCTTGACAAATGCATGCAAAATAACCTAATTTCCTATTTTAATTTGACGTATTTTTCGTCCATATTGCTGTTTTGACAATTTTACTTGCGGGGACGTTGTGAACAACAATATGTTTCCTTGCTTTTATTTCTTTCATAAAACCAAATATAGAAAATATTATTGTTATTTATTCTGAAGTTCCCTACAAAGAACTGATATATCTTGAAAAACGCAAAAATCGCAATATGAGACCTATTGGAATCAATTTAGAAGGCTTTCATTAATATATTTCAGTTGTCAAAAGATCAGACAAATTTAAACATTTTAGTAAAAGTCTATCTAAAATGACTTATGTGTAAAAAATAGAAACATTTCTTTTATTATAGTCAACTATGTAAATTTCGAATCGCTACACAAACGTATTAACAAATATTATATATTAAATAAATAGCGCACACCACCGTTAATACTCTCCATGTTTAATTTTTATGTTTATGCTTTGAATTTAGCGGTTTTAAACGTTTTAAAATACGCCTTGATTTGTTAAATTTTTTTTATTTCTTTAATTTTAATTTCACAGTTTAGAGTTTGGCAACGATTTTTACCGCTTTTAAAACACTTTTACGCAAAAAATCTTACAGATTCATAAAATTTGACATGTTTTCTTTTTAATGACATCAAAAAAGATTTTATTTTCCAAAATTTAAAAAATGACTTTTTGCCCAAAAATCTGTCCAAATTACCTATGGTGCACTGGAACATCCGAATTTCAAAAATTCTAACGTGATTAGAAATTCTAACGTGACTAGAATTGTTAAGTTAACAGAAAAACCAGTAAGGAAAGTAGTAAAGTCGGACGGGACCGACTATATGATACCCTTCACCACTATGGGTATATTAACATTAACATAACATAAAATTGGATGAAAAAAAAATGTGATATTTATCTAAATGTGAATCTACCTAGATCTATTCATAAAGTATGCCAATCGACTTCAAACAAATATAAATACAAAACGAAACTACGTAATTCTATGCTCAATTTTGTACGTTGCTCAAAATTTGATGTCAATCTGACTAACATGAGGAGTTTGATGACCAATTTACTTGAAATTGGGCGAAAATATATATGGAAGATCCATCCAAATATTAAGCGATTTTAAACAAACCTGTCACAGGTTAGGTTATACTAATTTCAGAACTTTACTATCAGCCTATTGGTTCCTTGGTGCGTCAATTACTTAAAATCAATCTATAATAAAAGGGAGCTATATCTAAATCTGGACCGATTTTCACGAAACAAGGCAGACATCACTTTAAGCTCAATTCAGTACGTTATGCCAAATTTCGTGCAAATCGAAAGATATATAGCGACTTTGTTGCACCATTTACCTGAAATCGGACGAAACTATATGTGGGAGCTATAAAGAAATCTGGACCGATTTTCTCGAAACTTGGCAGACATCACTCTATGCTCAATTTAGTACGTTATGCCAAATTTCGTGCAAATCGAAGGATATATAGGGACTTTGGTGCACCATTTACATGAAATCGGACGAAACTATATATAGGAGCTATATCTAAATCTGGACCGATTTTCTCGAAACTGGGCAGACATAATTCTAGGCTCAATCCAGTACGTTTTGCCAAATTTCGTGCAAATCGAAAGCTATATAGGGACTTTGGGGCATCATTTACATGAAATCGGACGAAACTATATATGGGAGCTATATCTAAATCTGGACCGATTTTCTCGAAACTTGGCAGACATCACTCTAGGCTTAATTCAGTACGTTATGCTACATTTCGTGCAAATCAAGAGATATATAGGGACTTTGGGGCACCATTTACATGAAATCGGACGAAACTATATATGGGAGCTATACCTAAATCTGGACCGATTTTCACGAAACTTGGCAGACATCATTCTAGACTTAAATGATTAGGCTGTACCAAATTTCGTGCAAATCGAAAGATATATAGGGACCGTTTAAATTAAATCGGTTAAATATATATATGGGAGTTATATCTAAATCTGAACCGATTTTTCCCAATTTCAATAGGGTTCGCCGATTTTCACGAAACTTGGCAAACATCACTCTAGGCTTATTTCAGTACGTTATGCCAAATTTCGTGCAAATCGAAAGATATATAGGGACTTTGGGGTACCATTTACATGAAATCGGACTAAACTATATATGGGAGCTATATCTAAATCTGGACCGATTTTCACGAAACTTGGCAGACATCATTCTAGACTTAAATGATTAGGCTGTACCAAATTTCGTGCAAATCGAAAGATATATAGTGACCGTTTACATTAAATCGGTTATATATATATATATATATATATATATGGGAGCTATATCTAAATCTGACCCGATTTTTCCCAATTTCAATAGGGTTCATCCTTGGGCCGAATAAGTGACCTGTGCCAAATTTCATCCAATTCGGATCATAAATGCGACCTGTACTTTGCTCACAAAAATACATGGACAGACAGACGGACGGACGGACGGACATGCATAAATCGACTCAGAAAGTGATTCTATGCATATTCTCAAAAGGAACCATGGGTCTATCTCGTTTCCTTTTGCCTGTTACAAACATATGCACAAAGACATAATACCCTGTACCACAGTGTGGTGAAGGATATAATTAATAAACACAAACCCCATTAGAAAATAAGGATAATCTATCGCCAGATGCTGTCACAATAAATCGGTTATATCTTCAAGATTTGTTGAGATTTTCACTTGAAATTTTAAAGACATATTTTCGAATTAGTGTAGATTGGAAATACCTAATAATGGTAGGAGATCTAAACAAATGGTTATCATATCTAAAACAACATCAGTTGGGAAATGCTACCTGATCACTGTGTTTTAAAATAAAGGGTATCAAACTACTGCAGGTTACCTAAAAATTTGTCAAAAAATTGATCTTCCATAGTTAGTTCACATTTGTGTACAAAATTATTGTCTTACAAAAAAAAAAAAATATCTACATGATCGAATTTCAGTTATTTTTGCCGATTTATAAAAATATTGAAAACCTTAAAATATAGATCCCTTGCATGTACTAACGTTCGGAAAACTATCAGCATATCGGCAAGCCACAAATTTCATTTTTATACCCTCCACCATAGTATGGAGGGTATATTAATTTTGTCATTCCGTTTGTACCTCATCGAAATATTCATTTCCGACCCTAAAAAGTGTATATATTCTTGATCAGGGTAAAATTCTAAGACGATCTAGCCATGTCCGTCCGTCTGTTGTAATCACGCTATCTTCTGAAGGAATTGAAATAGGGTGCTGAAATTTTGCATAGGGTTGTCTTTTGTCTGCAGGCAGGTCAAGTTCGAAGATGGGATATATCAGTCCACGTTTAGGCATAGCTCCCGTATAAGGGTACCCGCCAAATTTCGGTATTTTTGGGTTCTTGAGCACGTTTTTTAGCTGAATTCGCTGGAATTTGGTACATTGGGTTCTTATTGGGTACTAAATGTCCGTACAAAAAATTATAAATATAGGTCCACTTTTTCTAGTAGCTCCCATATAACGGTACCTCCTAATTTTCAGTATTTTGGGGGTCTTAATCGTATTTTTGCACCGAGTTGGCTGTCATTTAGTATTTTGAGTTCATAATAGGTTCCAAATCTCTCCACAAAAAATTATGAACATAGGTCCATTTTTTCGGGTAGTTCCCATATAAGGGTACCCCCAATTTTCGGTATTTTGGGGTTCTTGAGCGCATTTTTCAACCGCATTCGCTGCAATTTGGTATTTTGTAGTCGTATATGGTAACAAATCTCTCCACCAAAAATTATTAATATTCGCCCCCTTTTTGGGCTAGTCCCCATATAACCCCATTTTTTATATAAAAATCGTTATCTGATTTGTTCTGTGTTTTGGGTTTGGTTCTAAGACTCTGTTGTAATATTTTCACCTGCGGAGGACCTCGAGATAAAAAACTAGAACGTAAGGTTCGATAATGAACTATAACCCGCATTTAGACCTAGCCCCTGTGTGGGAGGTACCAGAAGGAGTGGACCGATATCCCCCATCTTTGAATTTGAACTAAGTTTTGAAGAAATAATAAGATGGGCAAAGTTTGGATGAAATTATAATTTTCTGAAACGGATTTGGTCCAAAGAAACTTGGTGTCTAGAATCAATATTTCGGTGAGGCACATTTTCACGGTGTTAAATTGTATACACCCTTATTAGCCATAAGGCAGAGGGTATAATTATCCAAATTTCTGAAATTTGTATTATGGTTTAATTAATCCCTTTTTAGAAATGTCGGTATAGGTCCACTTTTTGGTATGTTCCCTATATTTTCATTTCTAGTACATGTCAGTATATCTATGGTGGAGGGTATCCAAAGTTCGGCCCGGCCGAACTTAACGCTTATTCACTTGTTAAAACTACTGGCATCTTGAGCAGTTGTTACTAATCCAATGTAAGTCATCGTCGAATCAGAAGATACACAAAATTGCCACTTAACTAGGTATATCCTCCATATTAAGCGATCTGTACACTTTTTTTCTGTGTGTGTTGTAAATATATTTACAGACATTTTTTAATGAGCCGTTGACCCACCCGTCTACTCTTGTTCGTTTATCGATTTTTTACAGAAGCCTTCATGAAGCAGTCGCCATGTAATCATGGCTCGATTTTCAACTAAATTGTTTTTATACCCTCAGCCTTATGGCTAATGAGGGTATATACACTTTGAGTCCACTCCATTGCGTACCTTCCCCACATATGGTCAACATTTACAATATTTATAAATACAATATCAAATAAATTGAATGTCCGATTTGAATCAAACTTTCTACAAACTATTATCTTCACCAAGCCTAAATCAAGTCCGAAGATGGGACCCATTGGTTTACTCCTTCTGGTACTTTTTCCACAAATGCTTAAATTGTTCAATATTTACAAATCCTATACCATGCAAAAATAATGCTAGAATTGAACGAAACTTTGCAAAATCTATTATCTTTACAAAGCACAGATAAATTCCCAAAGTGGGACCCGAAGACCTCTACGAAGCCATAGGCTGAGGGTATATATCTGTCGGCAATACCAAATGACAATTTTTACTTTTTATGCCCTTCACCACACTGTGGTACAGGGTATTATGTGTTTGTGCATATGTTTGTAACATGCAAAAATAATCGAGATAGACCCATGGTTCCTTTTGAGAATATGCATAGTATCACTTTCTGAGTCGATTTATGCATGTCCGTCCGTCCGTCTGTCGACTTTAAATTGAAAACAAAGTACAGGTCACATTTATGATCCGAATTTGATGAAATTTGGAACAGTTAATTGGTTTGGCCCAAGTACGAACCCTATTGAAATTGGGAAAAATCGGTCCAGATTTAGATCTAGCTCCCATAAATATTTTCGTCCGATTTAAGGTAAATGAGGTACCAAAGTACCTAAATATCTTTCGATTTGCACGAAATTTGATACAGCCCACTGATTTTGGTCTAGAATGATGTGTGCCAAGTTTCGTGAAAATCGGTTCAGATTTAGATATAGCTCCCATATATAGTTTCGCCCTATTTTAGGTAAATGGTGCACCAAAGTCCCTGAAAATCATTTGATTTACACAAATTTTGGCATAGCGTATTGAAGTGAGTCAAGAATGACGTGTGCTAGGTTTCGTGAAAATCGGTTCAGATTTAGATATAGCTCCCATACATAGTTTCACCCGATTTAAGGTAAATGGTGTACCAATGTCCCTATATATCTTTCGATTGGCACGAAATTTGGTATAGCCTACTGAATAAGGTCTAGAATGATGTGTGGTAAGTTTCGTGAAAATCGGTTCAGATTTAGATATAGCTCCCATATATATTTTTGTCCGATTTAAGGTAAATGGGGTACCAAAGTCCCTATATATCTTTCGGTTTGCACGAATTAGGTCTAGAATGATGTGTGCTAAGTTTCCTGAAAATTGGTTCAGATTTAGATATAGCTTCCATATATAGTTTCGACCGATTTTAGGTTAATGGTGGACCAAACTTATTTATTGAGATTAAATTTTAAACAGTGCAGCACACCGAATAGCGTGTGTCAAGTTTGCTTTAAATCGATTTTCACAAATATGTCCCACTGTGCGCAAACGACTCTAAACTTGCCCAAATGAAATGAAATTTAGCATAGGTTCCAGAAAGATATAAAAATCACATATTTAAGTTCATTCAATTTCATGTCAAAATTCCTTCAAAAAGGCGACGTCTTTTTGGATACATATGTACCCAAAGTGGTGAAGGGTATCATATAGTCGGCGCAGTCCGACTTTACTACTTTCCTCATTAAAGTACAGGTTGCATTTACAATCTGATTTCGATGAACTCCCAATATTGGTTTGATTGAGACACAATTATGCACAGAGTACTGACATATCTTCTGATTGATGTCCGTGAAGTTTTGTTGAAATCGGTTCAGATTTAGATATAGCTCGAATGTATGGTTTCGTCCGATTAAGACAAAATTTTGTAGAGAGTTCAGAATTAGGTCCTGATTACTGTATGCGAAGTTTCGTTGGAATTGGTTCAGTTTTAGATATAGCTCTCATACATAGTTTCGTCCGATTTTGTGAAAACGGAGCACCACAGATCCTGTTCTATTTGAACGATATTTTATTGTTGAAATCGGTTCAGATGTAGATTCCGATAGCTCCCACATATATTTTGTGTGATTTTATGCAAACTTTGCAAATGGAGGAGCCTATGTCTATTCGCTTTGCATGAAACTCCGACATTGAAACTATCCTTACTGGTTTTATTGTGATTTAAACAGGCAGACATACGGACACATAGAATTTTATTCTGATCAATAATATAATCTTTGGTGAATAATCGGTGTGTTGGAAATGGAATGACAAATAAAAAATGGGGATTTTATATAATATTCAAATTCATAACTTTAGCAATATCCTCTAATGGATTTTGTTATTATTTGCCATTTATCATTCCTTATGGACCCCACATCTGATTTGGCTGTAAATTGTCAAATTGGGTACTTTATGGTTCCTCTAAAAATCTTGACCTATATTTCACTTTTTTGCAAGAACAATTTTAAATATTTGCAATTTGTTAGCTAATATGCGTGCATTTTTTT
This sequence comes from Musca vetustissima, assembly GCF_032173495.1. Taxonomy (NCBI): domain Eukaryota; kingdom Metazoa; phylum Arthropoda; class Insecta; order Diptera; family Muscidae; genus Musca; species Musca vetustissima. The sequence continues at coordinate 63,574 of NW_026874526.1, forward strand.
TTAATTTTATAGAAATATTTTATGATTTCATAAATATTTTATAAGTTAAGTTTATTGAAAATATTTAATAATTAAATTAAAATAATTTTTTTTACCAAATTCGTCCCACAGTGCAGTGAGTATATATAGCAAAACAATGCGATCAACTTAATTTGTTTCAGCAATTATTTACAAATTATAAACAATTGGTTTATTAACCCGAATAATAATCTAGCCTGTACAGAAAAAAAATCAAAATCAAAATCAAATTGTTGAACACCCTGTTGCCGGCATAACAAACATACAACGACGACATACACAAATGTTGTTAACAAAAAACAATTTAATTTATTTATTTGTTATTTTTTTCTTTTCTTGTTTTCTATTTTAGCGCATAATGGCAACACCAACGGAAATAAAACTACAAGAGCATCGACAGCACCAACAGCAGGAACAACAATTAAGCAAAAGAATTAAAATTTTAATTTAGACTAACACAAGTAGTGTGAAAAAGAAGAAAACTGAACTGAAAATAAATTTAAAAAAAGCAAACAAAAACAAAATTTAAATAAGAATCAACACAAAAAAAAATTGAAAATAGAATAAAATCAAGAGCAGCAACAACAATTAACGAAAATATTTAAATTAGAAATACAACGACTTTTGAGAGTGAAATAAATAAAATAAAATTGAAAAAAAATATATTTTTTGTTTTTATTTTTGCTACAAAGAAAGAAGAAGCAAAAAAATAAAAACGGAACATACACCAGCCCACGCCACTCTAGCCCCAATATCAGCACGAGCTATGTCGTTGAGCGGTGTGACCGCAACCTCGACCATCATTCTCAGCAACAACATCATCCACATCAACACAGCACAACACGATGAGGGAAATTTCTCCAATCAATGGCATTAGCCATAGCCAATACAAAAACAACTACAACAGCAACAAGAACAACAACAACCATAATACAATCATAAAGAACAACGCCACCTCAAAAATATATAATCAAAAAAATAAATGTTTGAAATTTTGAAAAAAATAATATTTTAAAATAAAAAAACAAATATCGAATCGAATATAAGTAAACAAATACAACAACAATACAAAAACAGTGTAGAAATAGAAAAAAAAAACAAAAAGCATTAGAGAGACATCTCTTGGCACCGCATACCCAAAATGAAAAGCAAAAAATCGCAGAGTTTTTCACTTTCGGTGGTGGTGAACGTTTATTGTCTTCATCATTTTTTGGAAAATTAAGACTTTGAATAAAAAAATTTTGAAATCGTGTCCTCAGTCGTCGACGTCGGATGGCATAAAAACAGATAAACGCGCGCGTGTGTTTTTCCCCAGCTACAAAATTTTAGCAACGTGATCCGAAAAAAAATAAAAAAAGTGGTTACAAAAGGTGTACCTACCTCGACAAGTGTATGGAAAAATAAAATAAAAATAATTGCAGATTTTCACTACGAAACCAATAGCAAAACAACCAAAAGGGAAAGTGAAAATGTGAAATGCAAAACGAAAATAGTGAGAGATAATAATAAACAAAAGAAAACAGTGAAGAAAATAAAACCAAAAAAAATAAATAATAAATAAATTAAAAATAATTTAAGAAACCAAAAATTTAAAATAATTTTAAAAAAATATTAATTTTTTTAAGAAACCCCAAATCAAAAAAAATCTTATCAAAATAATCATAAAAAATTGAGAAACCAAAATAATAAAAATATTTGTAATGTCTACAAAATTTAAAAATCCCCACAACTCATTTACACACTACAACAACAGTAACAACAACATAAACTACTACAACACTACAACAGAGACTACAAGCCAAGCAATAGCATTACATGGGAACGATACAACGACAACTTTGGCCCCACCAAAGCCACCAGGAACAACAAGGGCGGTGGAGGTTTGCCATGGGCCAGAGGAGGTGGTGGAGGTCGAAAATGGTGATGCAGCAACCAGCAAAACATTCAAACAAAATGTCTTACATCGAATAAGGCGGCATCATCATCATCACCATTGTAGGTCGGCGTCAACGAAAACCAAAGATTTAATAGCAAACCAAATACCTGCAGCATACTCCACAACAGCACCCTCATCATCAGCAGCAGCAGTAACAACAACATCAACACCATTGGCATTTGAGACAGAGACTTCCTCAACAACAGAAACAACAAATTCACATAAACTTCCAGCAACCCCCATCACCTCCACCACCACCACCAGCAATGCAACCACAAGAAAAAGTACAACAACAAAATGTCTAGCCACCACACTGGCTGCCACATTTTGTTATGCCGCCAATAGCATAACTGCTGTTGCCGGTGCTGCTGCTGCCCATGCCACACGATCATCATCATCACATAACTCAGTACAACCGCCACCACCTGCTCCTGCGCTCTCCACATTTCTTTCCTACGATGCAGATGTACCGCATTCCATGTCATTGCTAGACGGCTCACTGGTGGCCCAGCAATTGGAAGAGGCTTCAACGTCCGTCAATAACACCACCGCTGCTGCCGCTCAATATTTACACAATGCAGCGGCGGCCACTGCCACATCAGCATTGGCTGCTGCAGCAGCCGCTGTTAATTCAACATTTCTAGATGATACCGGCGGCGGTGGCAGTGGCAATGACACTATGTCCGATTCGAGTGGCGATTGGCTGGACGATTTGGCATTGATAATGAAGGCTTCCGTAATGTTGATAATCATTATTGCCGCCATATTTGGAAATTTACTTGTTATTATTTCTGTGATGCGTGTTAGAAAATTAAGGTGAGTGGAAATTAAATTTATGTTGACTTTTTATTTATTTGAAGAAAAATTAATGTTTGAATAATGAAAGAATGTTTTTTTGAATAATGAAAGAACCGAAGCTTTAATATACCCTTGGATGTACATCTACTTTGGTAACAGAATGCGGCAATTGCCTTCTACCTATCTAGAAATGGGTCAAAACAGGGATTATTAGAACATGAACCAATATAAACCAGTAAGGAAAGTAGTAAAGTCGGACTGGGCCAACTATATTATACCCTTCACCACTTTGGGGATATTCTACATATGTATCTTTACAGATGTCGTCTTTTTGAAGGAACATTGACATGAAATTGAACGAACTTAAAAATGCGATCTTTATATAAAAGTAAACCGACTAACATCAATCCTTAAACATGCCATTCTGCAATCTATTCCATACTTTGTAAATAGACTTAAAGCAAACTTCACTGTTTAAAATGTAATATCAATCAAGCACCCATTGATTATTTGGTTTACAATCAACATAAATATGTCGAAATTATATATGGAAGCTATTCTATATCTAAACCAATTTCAAGGAAACTTGGCCGATATTAACTTCAGTACGTTTTGCCAATCGACCTAACTATGGGTCTTTAGTACACCATTTACTTAAAGTATATATAGAGGCTATATGTAAATCTGAACCAATTTCAAGAAAACTTGACACACGAAAGGTTATAGTAACTTCAGTACATTGTACAAAATTGTGTGCGGCTCGGCCAATCTTTGGTTCTTTAGTGCACAATTTACATTAAATCGGACGAAAATATATATTGGAGCTATATCTAAATCTGAACCGATTTTAACACATCATTCTGGATCCAATTCAGTACCCTATGGCAACCTTCGTGCAAATCGAAAGATACATAGGGACTTTGGAGACCCATTTACCTTAAATCGGACGAAACTATATATGGGAGCTATATCTAAATCTGAACCGATTTTCTCGAAACTTGGCACAAATTATTCTGGACCCAATTCAGTACTCTGTGCCAAATTTCGTGCCAATCGAGAGATATAGAGGGACTTTGGTGCCCCATTTACCTTAAATCGGACGAAAATATATATGGGAGCTATATCTAAATCTGAACCGATTTTTCCCAATTTCAATAGGGTTCGTCCTTGGGCCAAATAAGTGACTTGTGCCAAATTTCATCCAAATCGGATCATAAATGCGACCTGTACTTTGTTTACAATTTAACATCTACAGACGGACAGACGGATGGACGGACACGCACAAATCGACTCAGAAAGTGATTCTATGCATATTCTCAAAAGGAACCATATGCCTATCTCGTTTCCTTTTTCCGGTTACAAACATATGCACAAAGACATAATACCCTGTACCACAGTGTGGTGAAGGGTATAAAAATATGCGAGTTGGTATTTTACCCCTTAAGAACCTGAAACCCTAAATTACAGTAAATTACGTGTACAGATAATTTTTTGTAGGAAGAGAAATATATTCTGATCAAGAATGTATATTCTAAATTGGGTCTCCGGGGAATATTTCGATGCAAAGCAAACAAATTGAAAAATGTTATAGAAGGTAACAAATAATTTAAACCCAGAAATGCATAATTAAAAAAGAGAATTACTCGGTCTCAAACCTAGATAAAACACATAAGAGACATAAGAAATGCAATTGTAGTTGTAATTGTGGCTTCTAGAGCGAATAGAAAACCCGACGAAAATAATTTCTGTATATTTAATTCCCTTAATACCATTTAATGATCATGCATCGTCCTTTACCATAACTGGCACATCCAAAAAAATGTCCTAGACCTTAGGGCTACACTTCCGCCCTATACGTAGACCATCTTAAATATTTATGTATAATCCCTTATCCGAGTACATGCATTTGACTGTATCAGTTTAAAGGTCAACTACTCCTCTTGGATATATCGTCAAATTCTCCGGTCTATGTGCTTCAGGAATAAATATATACATCATACAATGCAAACATTTCCACTTTTCACGCAAAAGTCAGAGTCCATTTGACCCGCTAAATATTGACCGATCTTTATCAAAACAGACACGCTTATTCTTTGGCCGATCCCCTTTTCTGTGATGTTCGGGTCATTTTTATGGTCTCTAGAGCGAGCAAAAAACAGACAAAAATAAAGCGTTCGTCGTGTCCATTGGTCCATAACTGTGGCCTGTATCCCGTTTACAAATTATAATGGGCAGGCGGATGGACACACATGTCTAGATCGACTCACTGGTATTGAAACTGGTATTTGCGGGAGACACATTTGTTTTCGTGTCCAAGAGTATATGCCCTCCTTAGCCTTAAGGCTTAGGGTGTAACAATTTTACCTTTAGTGAATTTGGCTCTGTGGGCTATTTTTTAATCACATACAAAGATATTATTTTGTATACGATCATCATATTGGCATTTCCGGAAAAGTTACCACCAAAGTCAAAGAAATTGACTTTCGGTCAATGCCCGCATTGATTCTATAAGGACGTATGTTAAGTTCGGTTGAAATCGGTTCAAATTTAGATATAGCTCTCATATATATTTTCGTCCGATTTGAAGTCAACGGTGCACCAAAATTAGACCGATTCACACAAAGTACTGACTTTTGCGTTCAAGTTTCGTCGAAACACGTTCAGATTTATACATAGCTCCCATATGTATTTTCGTTTGATTTTTATTAAAGATACAAAAATTGGCCGATTGTCACAAAATTGTATGCATCGTACTGAAGTATGAAAAAAATCGGTCAAAAAATTTTATTAATGCTGAATGAAATGAAATTTTGCATATGTTACAGAATGACATGTTTATGGATTAAAGTGGGTTCACATATTAAACTTCGTCAAACTCCATGTCCTTCAAAAATGGGAAGCCTGTTAAGATGCATTTCTTGAATGTATCAAATTTGTCGAAATTGTCCTTCTGAGTCCTTTTTATACTGATACAGATATATTTAGTAATCACCAAAAGTTTTTCCTCAATGAAATTGCATTTCGATTCACCTTCCCTTCATTATTGTTGAAAGATGGAGATTGGACTCCCTTCACATACTCCTCATATAGTTTTTAGATTTTAAGTAAATATATTTGGTTGAGGAAAAAGAAATCCATTATATTTATATGAAATATAGGACTTTGTTTAACATGCTCTCTATAGGACTTTGTTTAACTGCTCTCTATTTGCAAAAAAAAAAAAAAAAAAACTTTAGTAGTCGATTTTCACAATCATCCCTAAATACCAATTTTTTATCATTAAAGAAAAGTATGATAATCGCTTGGTACCAAGTCCGGACTGTATGGCGGATGCATTAAAACTACCCAACCAAGCTTTCGAAGTTTCTGGCGAGTCACTGTAGATGTGTGTGGCCTAGCGTTGTCCGCTTGGCTTGCATTTTCGCCTTTGTCAAAGAAAAACTCTAAAATGCACCGAATTTTCTCTTTGTTCACTTCCATTTTTAGTACCCTGTAAATCACAACTGAATGCACCAAACAAAAAACAGCAAAGTATTTTTTTATTTTTTTTTTTACTGCGAAATGTCACCTTTCCAAAGAGCATAAATTTGAAATTGTTTGATCGATACTTTACGAAAAACGTATCAGTACATTCATCTCCCGAAAAAATAATGGATTTCATTTTCCCCAATCTAATATTAGGATTCATATCAGCAACAGTTTTTTTTATTATATAGCTTCCCTTTTCCCCTTTTTAAAGGATATTCATTTTTAGGCTTTCTGTTTAGCACATGATCAACCAAATATATACCCTAAGATGTTATTAATATTCGTAGCATGTCAAATAGACCAAGACATTTGTGTGAAAAATTGCACAATATGCATATTATGGCGTATTTTTTGGCGTAGTTGATCTTTCATATCAAAGCTATTGATGTGAAAGAACGGATATGAGAGATACGCTGAATATTGTAAACGTGTCTACGCATTCTTATATGCTTTAATATTACTATTTCCACACAAGACAATGTAAATATCACGAGATTGTATACATGCTCAAGGTTTAGCTTTACAGAAGTTAAAGTTCAGGGCTTTTGTATTTTTTCCATAAAATAATTCTCTTGTTTCCTTAATAGGTCAAGTCCACGATTTTTGTGTAGGATACCACATAAACGACTGGGATTGCGGTCTTTGTTTCTTATTTTTTATGTATATATGATTAAATAAGTTTTTTATAAAATCTCCGATTATAATTTAATTATTTTTCTTGCCCACATTTTTTATTACACTTCTCATTCTCCTTATTCAGCATTATCTTAGAATTCTGCTATAAATGTCTTGTTTACGTTTGCGTTTTATTCTAAAACATTTCTGTGATCCGTTAATACGCAACGTAAATGCAATTCCATTCAGTATTTTTTTTTCTTCACTTTCTTCAATTAGACCTTGAACTACATTATAAATGTAGGCCGTATTGAATTAATTAAAGATACAAACGTGGCTATTAAGGAGACACATTTGCCTTTGATGTTTTTTTTTTCACTTTGTGCGAGCGATGTGAAAGTTGTTAATCTAATAAATGTTTATGCTGTTTAAACAGGTGGATATGCAAAGCCTCGTATTTCATTTTTTGGTTATTTATAATATTCAAATATTATCTGAAGCAATGAACTTTTACGAATACAAGTTATCTATGCAGATTCCAAATGTAGGTTATTAATGTGTACTGTAGATAAGAATTTGGCTGTGGGAAAATAAATGTAATGCCTATCAGGGAGCATTGCCTTTATATACATTAACAATAGCTAATAAATCACACAATAATACCACAAAGATAACAAAATGTGACAAACATTTGCGAAAAATAAAATATAAGGGTGTATATAATAATTTAAATATTCATAAATTAATCCTTCATTTTGTGAGTGACAAAATTCCGTTGAAACAAATTATACAAAATTAATACAACAATTTCCCACAATTAAACAATTTCCATTTTCACTTTCAACAGTAATAAATAACCGCAATTTAGAAATATTCCTATTACTCCCCCTTACACATGTATCTTCTCTCTCTCTCTCCCATACCAAATTTATTCAAAATCATTTGTTGCCAAATGAATGAAGAATAGGAGTTCCATTTTGCCTTGTAAACAAATAAATTTTCATTTCCTCTATTTCGAGAGCGGGAGATGTGCGATTGACGCGTCGTCCCCATAGCCAATTTTTAAATTGGACAAATTTGCATAAAATCGTTTAAAATGTTGTTAACCAAGTTACAAAATCAACGTGCGGGGGAGGTGCTGAACCTGTGCTCTCACTGAATACAATACTGAAAATAGACTGACTGTACAAAATTCACCTTCAATGGCAAATGTTGCCTCGTCATCACCAACGACGACGACAACGACAGCTAATGTTAATTATTTGACTTTTTAATTTGTGACAGCATTTTTTTCACCGTTGACTGGTATTAAAAAGTCTTTAATTACAATTTAACCTTAATAATTGTCATTGGACTGCAGGAAACTTAATGTATATGAATTGTTCGTTCATTCGTTCTAAAATTTGCCATAGGTGTTTTGCATATTTTAAGAAGAGAAAATAATGCGAAATAAAATAAAAATGTTTAGGAATTTGCTGAATTTGTGGGAATGCGTAGGTAGGAGAAGAGTAACAAGAATGCTATTAATGAAGTTAAGTTTATATGTATAAGGTGCAATTATTTTTGCAAATTTTACAATTTTGTTGAATTTATTGGCTGTTGGGGTTTTGTTTCAACCTTCATTCTTATAACTAATATTTGTATACCCTTCACTATAAGATTCCACAATTAAATTCTATGTCGATTCAGCCATGTCCTCCTGTCAATTAAAATCACGATATAAATCGAAATATTTAAAACAGAACTGTGAAATTTTGCAAACATTGCTAGTACTCCTAGGATGTTTGACATTGAAAATTGGATATATATACAAATATTGAACATTTTTTCATAGAACTGTGAAATTTTGCAAACATTGCTAGTACTCCTAGGATGTTTGACATTGAAAATGGGATATATATACAAATATTGAACATTTTTTCATAGAAAGTCTTATTCCTTTTTTAAAAAATTGTGTGAAAGGAACACGAAACTTCATTTTTCGCTCATATTGTCAAAGAATAAAATATTCTACGTCAGATTTCACTATGAGTTTTTGAGTTAAAATTAACAATATAGGCAACAAAAAGTTTTTCACTTCAGTAAGTGCTAATTGAACACCTTGCAGAAATGTGTCAATATCTTCCATAAGACTGCATCTTAGGAATATCTTGTCAAAGACAAAATTATTCTACCACGAATTTCGCCATTAGTTACAAAAGAAAAGATTTTTCTAAACTCGACATTTATTTGTAAAAAAATATATCTATTGTTTCAAATAAATTGAAAACTATCCCAAATATATTTTTTGAAAAATGAATGCATTAATAGTTATAAATAGAAAGATTAAGCAAAATCGGTTGTTTAACGATCATTATACGGAAGAGTGGTTGAAGAGGTTGTTGAGTGTTGCTTCGCGGAATTGAAGCCAAAATAAAGTTTAGTAAAGATTATTATTACTTCTTGATATATGATATTACTTCTTTCGATTTGGGCCAAGGTTTCTTTGGCCCAAATCGAAAATTGTTCGTCCATCCATCCGTCTGTCTCAAAGATGGATGCGCCCGAGTAGTTGGGCGCATCCATAAGGAAATAAACAAAATGACCGACAACTTTGTACAACTTGATATTCCTCATAAAATGGTACATTTTTTTTTCTAAAAACATATAATAAGGATCCACTCGATTGTAATATATAATTTCATCCAATCATTATGCCCTACACAAATATTTTGTCAGAGCATTAAAGCTTTATTTGACCCCAAGAGTTTGTAACCCCGCTAAATATTGGCCGTAGACCTGCCCTTTAATATACCGATCGTCATATCTCTCTACAGGCGTAACCAGTAAGGAAAGTTTAAAAGTCGAACGGGGCTGACTATATGATACCCTTCACCACATTGGGTGCATACAAAAGGGGCTCATATGTACAATATCCTTTAGATTGTATACCATTCGTCATATCTCTCTACAGGCCAAACCAGTAAGGAAAGATCAAAAGTCGGACGGGCCGACTATATGATACATTTTACCAATTTGGGTACATACAAGAGATGATCATATGTACAATATCCCTTAGATAGAATAGACATAGCATCTTTGGAGGACCATTGAAATGGAATCGGTAGTACATAAACATTTCATCTAAATTAAAACAACCCATACACATACCAACCTGTAGTAAATTCAATACGGTATGCAAAACCTGTAGTAAATTCAACCCGTAGTAAATTCAATACGGTATGCAACATTTTGTCTCAATCGGAAAAAATTACTGTATGTTGATCCATTCACATAAAATCGATTCTGAACCGATTCCACCAAAACTTGGCATACATCAATCCAAACCTAATTCAGTACTCTGTGCAAAATTCTGTCTCAATCAGACAAGTATTGGCAGTATGGGGCTCCATTTACATAAAATCGGAAGAAAATATATATGTGAGCTATATCTAAATCAGAACCAATTTCAACAATACTTCACGGACGACAACCTGTAGTAACTTCAAAACGCTATGCAAAATTTTGTCTCAATCGGACAAAGATTGACACTATGGTGCACAATTTACATAAAATCGGAAGAAACTAAATATGGGAGCTATATCTAAATCTGAACCGATTCCAACATAAGTTTGGACTTAATTCAGTACGCTGTGTGCCAATTGGCCTAAATTTGTCTACTTGGTGCTAAATTTACAAAAAAACTGACGAAACTATTTAAGGGAGCTATATCTAAATCTGAACCGATTCCAACAAAACTTCGCAGACGTCAATCAGAGCCTAATCCAATATTCTGTGCAAAATTTTGTCTCAATCGGACCAATATGGGCAGCATGGTGCTCCATTTACACGAACCTATATATGGGAGCTATACCTAAATCAGAACCGATTTCAACAAAATTTGGCATGTATCAATTTAGATCTAATTCAGTACACTGCACAACATTCTGTCTCAATCGGATTTAATGTCTCAATGAAGGGAACAAAAATGTCATATTAAATCCGAAGATGGGGTCAATCATTCTGCTATTTCTCTTATAGTTTGTAAATATTTTGATATAAACGTATATTCGTATTAAGCGAATTGTAAATCCTAAAAATTGATTTAGAGGCATATAGGCCCATAATTGTTAGATAGACTGACTTTTAGTTCAAAAGTGAGTAGTGAGGCATGATTATCCTTGATAATTGATTTTCCAAGGAAATTCGTCACTAATGCAATTTTTGCTTCAACTGATTTTTTTCTAATTTCTTTCTAATTTCTTTCTCGAAATAAACATTGTATATACTATAATAATATGCCATAGATTAAAATTATTGTAATTTATTGCAATATTGATCCTCAAATCACTTTCGCTTATTTTTGGTGCATATCCTCTTTCCTGTGTGTGAAATTTCGTGGTGTTCGGGTAATAACATTCCTTAAATATTAATCAATTATCGTCATAGGCCGGAACAAAAACTTCCTACAAATCGTGATTCGATTTCGGGTTTTCATGATCATTAAATACAAATGTAAAACCATTTTATTTCCAACTTTATTTTAATAGAAACATGTAGCCTTCCTTTTAAGGCATAACTTTTTATTGTTCAGGGTTAATGCATTTTTCGTATATATTTTGACGGCAAAATTTTAAAATTTCTTCCTAAACAAGATAATGAAATAACGTAACATTACACCACATCGCATGTATTCTACAATATGTATAAAACTGTACATTAAATCTATTGTAAATGTCAATCATTTAATTAATTCTAACAATGTCTCAACACCAACAAAATTTTATGAACAATCTTTCAACGCTAATGACACAACTTGTCGGACACAGCAGTCATCATTGTCGGCGGCGGCACGGCACAATCACAAATTAGTGACGACAAAATAAAGCATTTAAATCCCTGTACATGCATGGGATGAACAGATGTACAGATTGATAGAGCTAGCTGGGAAACCTTCTATTAAATGCCAACAACAACTACTACTACAACATCTACAGCAATATAACTCATTAATATTTGTTCAGCATTTTTCGTCAGTAGATTTATATCGTAAAACGTGATTACTTCATTATTCATGGCAATAATTCAATTACAGAGTTCTCAACATTTATTTACTTAGCTTCTCATATTTAATGCAACAGCCAGCTAGCCAACCAACCGGCTGACCGACTGACCATCGACGACAGACAAACAATTCATTTGCAAACGTAAAATGTCCAATTAAATATACATTTGAGTGCTTACTGGACACCGGACAAACTTGAACTACCTACCGCCGTAGCGAATGAATGCTCCCTGAAAGAATGATGAATGAATGAAATTTGAGAGAGAAAGACAGACAGTCATTCACTATGGTAATGCATACATGATTGAATGACGAATGACTCTTGATGAGACTATAATTTCAACCGAAAACAAACCAGCTTGAAATATTTGCTAAGGAATTCATTTGTTAACATCATAATTACAGTAAGTAATATTAATTCGGACTGTCATCAACATTTTCTTACGTTATGATGGATTATTGTTAAGGTATGCCAAAAGTCCCATAGAGTGGAATGTGTGAATAGAATAGGCATATTTATTTTCCCATACAGAATAACTGCATATTTATAATTTTCAACAATTAAAATGAAGAATTTACTTAGTTTAAAGGGGATCCCCCCACTCTCGGTGTCAAAAAAAAAATAACTTAGTTTTTTGATTTAATTTGAATCTACACTGATTCAAGAGTGTCCCTACCCGTGAAAATCTCAAGAACTCTTGAAGATATATCCGATTTATTGTGTCAGCTTCAAGGGACCGCAAGAGTGATTCTCAAACTTTGAACGCATTTTTCTCTAAACTGCGAATGGCGGGCACGATAACTAAAAAACTAATAATCCAATCGGTTCCAAATTTTGACACGCTTCCCTTGGAATAAAGCCAATCGGTGAAGAACTTCCTTATTTTTTAAATTACTTTGTGGTCAAAAATAGGCTAATTTCCAAAAAAAAATCAAAGGTCCGCTTTTTTGATAATTTTTGAGCGAAGTCAATAATATTACTTCATACGAGAGCCAGACATGTACTTGGAATTTCCGGATTCCGATGTTCCAATGAGAAGTTATCATGCCCGCTATCAAAAATAAGGACTTTTCTTTAATCACAAAAAACAACAACAAACAAATTTTGCAAATTACTTTTCTCGAGAATGTGCTCACATCGAAATGTTTTTTTTTTAACAATTATCATACCTTCTCGAGCTAATGAATTTAGATTGCAAAAATATCTCGCAACTGACTCATCTGTTTCCAGGTTGAAAAGATTTTTGATCCCATTTGATTGAGAATATAAACAGACAGATAGTAATAGTCATATCCCCCATAGACGGTAGCCTCAATATTCGGCATTTTAATTCAGACACTTTTTTCACATGGTTTTTCAGCCGAAGGGTTTGTAATTTGATATTCCGCATTCGTGGTCGGTACACAAGAGTTTCCAAGAACTATTCCCATATATGTTAATGTTTTGTCATGAGCTCATATAAGGACCTCACCCATTTTCCGCTTGTTGAAGGTAGACCGTTTGTGATATCAGAAGTAGTGGATATATAAACTCAATATTCGATATAGCTTGTGTGTGTTAAGTTCGAACCCAAAATGTCTGCGGATGAACCGATAAGAGCTGTTTCCAGATTCGATATGGGCTTAATTAAAAACCAATAAGGAAAGTTCAAAAGTCGGACGGGGCCGACTATATGATACCCTTCACCACTATGGGTACATGCAAGACATGTTAATATCTACAATATCCTGTTGATATGGAAATTTCGCATACATTAGTCGGACCTAATTCGGTACTCTGTGCAAAATTTTGCTTCAATGGGAACAATATTGGGAGTTTGATGCACTATTTACTTTAAATCGGACGAAACTATATATGGGAGCTATATCTAAATCTGAACCGATTTCAATAAAACATGGCATATAACTATGTAGACTTCATTCAATACTCTATGCAAAATTTTGTCTCAATCGGATCACTATTGGTAGTTTGGTGCATTTTTTGCCTGTTACAAACATATGCACAACGACACAATACCCTGTACCACAGTGTGGTGAAGGGTATAAAAAGGGGGTTATAAGGGGACTACCCCTAAAAGGGCGAATATTAATAATTTTCGGGAGGGAGGTTCGTTACAAAAAACCAAATTACAAAGAATTTGGTTGAAAAACGCGTTCAAGAACCCCAAAATACCGAAAATTGGGGGTACCGTTATATGGGGTCTACCAGAAAAACTGGACCTATATTTATAATTCTTAGTGGAGTAATTTGGTACCCAATAAGAACGCAATGTACAAAATTTCAGAGAATTCAGTTATAAAACGAGCTCAAGAACCCCAAAATACCGAAAATTGGGGGTACCCTTATATGGGGACTATCCGAAAAAATTGACCTTTATTTATAATTTTTAGTAGGGAGAATTGCTACCCAATAAGAACTCAAAGTACCAAATTTCAGCGAATTCGGTCGAAAAATGCGATCAAAACCCCCAAAATACCGAAAATTGGGAGTACTCTTATATGGGGGCTATCCGAAAAAATGGACCTTTTTGGTAGGGAGATTTGCTACCCAATAAGAACTCAAAGTATCAAATTTCAGCGAATTCAGTTAAAAAACGCGCTCAAGAACCTCCAAAATACCGAAAATTGGGGGTACCCTTATATTGGGGCTATCCGAAAAAATTGACCTTTATTTATAATTTTTGGTAAGGAGATTTGCTACCCAATAAGAACTCAAAGTATCAAATTTCAGCGAATTCAGTTAAAAAACGCGCTCAAGAACCTCAAAATACCGACGGACGGACGGACAGACGGACATACGTAAATCGACTCAGAAAGTAATTCTATGCATATTCTCAAAATTAACCATGGGTCTATCTCGATTATTTTTGCCTGTTACAAACATATGCACAAAGACATAATACCCTGTACCACAGTTTGGTGAAGGGTATAAATATTGATATCTTCAAAGTTTAGGTCACAAAGATTAATTTTGTCCCGATATTAGGATATTCCAAATAGGCCCATAGTTCCTTTTGAGAATATACATAGAATCACTTTCCGAGTCGATGTCCGTCCGTCCGTCCATCTGTCCATGTTAAATTGTAAACAATGTACTGGTCGTATTTATGATCCGAAATAGATGAAATTTGGCACAGATCATTTATATGGCCCAAGGACGAACCCTATTGAAATTGCACAACGTACTGTAGTTAGGATACATTAACGAGTGCCAAGTTTTAGACAAATCGATTCAGATTTATTTATGGAAGCTATACATAAATATATTCGTTCGATTTTTAGCAAATGGTGCATCAATGAGGCGGTTCACATATAGGCACAAAAATGAGAGGTGTGTTAGGATGGATCTCTTGAATATAGCCAAAGTGGTAAAGGGTATCATATAGTCGGCCCGTCCGACTTTACTACCTTGACAGAGGATATTAAATAGAGTCTAGAGTTGCAAAAAAAGTATGCAACGTTTACTCAATTTGGTCCAGGTTTACATATAACCAATTGTCCTCGATTTCATACAAATAGCACACCAAATACTCATAGTATGTCCGCTTTACATGCAATTTTTCATTGATTTCAGAATGGTATGTGTATGACATTTTTTAATTGGTTTAAATATCTATGTAGATAACAAATTTAGTTTCGCCCAATTCTATCTCAATGGTCCCCCAAAGATGCTTTGTCTGTAATATGTACGAGATATTGTATATATTAGTATCTCTTGTAGGTTATCATATAGTCGGCACCTTAGTGGTTCTTTTAAAGTATCTTATATGAAATAATTACATATATTCCCATGATATTAAATCTTGAAAATGGCTGAAAGAACGCCCTTATTATCAGCCTATAGCTCATAATTTATTTAAGTGTATGGAAATTATGCCGACAGTCAATTTGTGTTTTTTTTCTAATATCTCATTCATTCGTATAAATTCATAAATTGTTGAATATTGCTAAGGGCCTTAGGATAATTTGAATATTTTTTTAGTACCCAGAAAAAAGAACTCATTACAAAAAATGTGTATTCTCATTTCATTTTTGCACGTAAATTGAGTTTTTTTTCTATTTCGGTATTCATCATAAGAAGTCATATTGAAAAATTCGTGGAACTCATTAGATTCTTAGAGCAATAAAAAAAAAACAAACCCAAAAAAGAAAATGAACAAAGACAGAAAATTATCGAAGAAAAACAAAAGCTTTCTAATAACTCAATAATCAAATTTGTGTTTGATCAATTTTTCCATTTTTAATAATTTTCATATTCACACCAATGTCAATGTTCTGTTGATTTGGCACTCAATACCATTTTCTAAATACATTTCATCATAAATACCAATAAGCAGACATAACGACCTGACACATGCACATACCCCCATTGTCAATATTAATATTAATAATACGAACAGCAACAACAATAACAACTAGGCTGTTGTGAAATATTGTCTTTATTAAATTTCTTAAGGGAAGGCAGGAAAAAAAAACCTGGTATAGACATTTTCCAAATATCTTCACAACATTTTGTTATGGGAGGAGGAAACTACAGTCAGCGGAGTCATGCAACCACACCAGGAGATAGACATAAAACCATCACCAAACAACATACAATCAGGCAGCCATACAGACATATGGTTGTTAGGATGGCTGATTGAATCCGATGATGTTAGATAGGCAAGAGGCAAAAATGTTTTTCTGCTAATACATATACACATATCTCGGGAGAGAGAGGTATAGGAGTGACAACACACGAGTATTTCATTTTTTTACTTCATTTTATTGAACATCAAAATATCAACAGACATCGCGACACCTTTCACTGAAGCACTTCAGCACTTTTGTCTGGCGGTGAGGAGTTGTGTGGTTGGGTGGTGGTGGTAATAGAACACAGAAAAATGTCAGCGACAACGTGCAAAACTTTTGGGGTTTTCACTCTCTCTCTCCATCTTCTATCTTGATTATGTATGTTTATTGGATTACGCGCGGTTTTTCAACTTAACCTACATTTTATACAATTGCGGAGTGAATGGCGGCAGCAACACCAGAGGAAAGAAAGCAAAAATATGAAAATTGGTTTGTTGGGGGAAATTAATAAAGACACTTAAGTGCTTTAAAATGTTTGATGGTGGGGGAGAGGAATATAGGGAGTGATAAGCAGTGATGATGATTTTTGCAAATTTTTTATATTGAAATAAAGTGAAATGTCATGAACATATTTTTGAAGATTATTTGAAGTGAAGTTCCGTTAGGATATAATTGATGAAATTACACAGAGGCCCTATTAAAAAAAATTAATGATATTTTTTATTTCGACGTTAAATTTCGTAACGTGTAAGTCCCTATTTTCGACAGATGTGTACCCTCAGCCTTTGGCATATATAGTATATTCTTATCCTGATATTTTGGTTAGCGGAGGTCTACCAAATAGAACTCCGTTGAGGGGGAACATTTTTCATTTCAAAATGCTGACCTCTTGTATGGGAGGTACCAGAGAACTATATATTCGATATAAATATTATAGTTAGTATAAATAAAATTTAAGTGTGTCATGTTGAGACCACTCATGGGTCACAATTCGCTATGCATAATGTTGGACGATCTTCATCAAAACTTTCATCCTTATTTTATGGACAGACCCTTTACTCTGTGTAACAGACAAAAATAAAGTTTTTGGTCCATTCCATCCCCTAGATATTAACGGATCATTACCAAAAACAATAGCCTTCATTGGCCAGAATTCATCCTACATAATACGCGACGATTCGTCCATACCTGTGGCCTGTAGCGGGTCTAGGACCAATATTTCTCTGTATTACAAACTATACAAAGTTATAATACCCTGACAAAATAGTTGTGCGGGGTATAATGATTCCACTGCATCCTCTAGTCGAATTCGAAGCCTCCGACATTTAAAAATTCGATAAATAACGACCCGCAGAAAAGTTTTACAATGCAGGCTATTCAAACGATGACAAAATGCCTTGTATTTAAAAAAAAGCGCCAACGTCCATCGTATAAAAATTGAAAACTTTTAAATCACATTGCAAAAGCAAACATGGAGGAGGTAATGGACTTGGAATTTTTTTCGGCCCATGGGATTAGACCCATTCATAAAATTTATAGAATTATGGATCATTTCATCTAGTGTGACATACTTAAAGGTGTAATTGGCCTCAGGCTGATGAAGAGATGGACATTCCAGTGAAGTAACGACACATATACTAAGAGTAGTTAAAGCTCTCGATTGAAGTTATCCCTTGACCTGCCCAATTCCCTGATCTTACCCTAATCCAGAACTTAAACATCAACTGAGAAAATTGTGAAACCAAAATAATTTTATTTGAAGCCGGAATAATAGCTTGGTTGGCAATATCACCTAAAATAATTAATTTTTAATGTCCTGGATGTTTACCTTTTTGTGGAGGAGATACCAGAAATTTCCCATTTTCGAACTTCTTCTAAATTTCCAGTAAGGAAAGTAGTAAAGTCGCACGGGACCGACTTTGGGTATATTCAACAGATGAATCCTAACAGACATCGCAAGGACCAATAAAATGAAATTGGATCCATAAACATGTCATTCTGCAACCGATACTAACTTTTACATTTGGTCAGATATAGAAGCTATATCTAAATTTTAACCGATATCAGGAAACTTAAAACAAATCATTTTAGACTTAATTTATTACGCTGTGCCAAATTTCGTGCAAACCGAATCATATTAAGAGACTTTGGTACACCATTAAACTTTAATCGGACGATAATATATATGGGAGCTATATATATATGAATCTGAACCGATTTTCAAGAACCTTAATACACATTATTCTAAACCTAATTTATTACGCTGTGCCAAATATTCGTGCAAATCGAAAGATATGTAGGGACTTTGGTGCACCATTTACATTAAATCGGACGAAAATATATATGGGAGCTATATCTAAATCTGAAAGGATTTTCAGGAAACTTAACACTCATCATTCGAGACCTAATTCATTATGCTGTGCCGAATTTCGTGCAAATCGAGAGATATATAGGGACTTTGGTAGACCATTTGCATTGAATCGGACGAAAATATATATTTGGGAGCTATATCTAAATCTTAACCGATTTTCAGGAAACTTGACACACATATTTCTAAGCCTAATTTACTACGCTGTGCCAAATTTCGTGCAAATCGAACGATATATAGGGTCTTTGGTGCACCATTTACATTAAATCGGACGAAAATATATATGGGAGCTATATCTAAATCTGAAAGGATTTTCAGGAAACTTAACACTCATCATTCGAGACCTAATTCATTATGCTGTGCCGAATTTCGTGCAAATCGAGAGATATATAGGGACTTTGGTAGACCATTTGCATTGAATCGGACGAAAATATATATTTGGGAGCTATATCTAAATCTTAACCGATTTTCAGGAAACTTAACACACATCATTCTACACCTAATTCATTACGCTGTGCCAAATTTCGTGCAAATCGAAAGATATATAGGGACATTGTTACACCATTTACATTAAATCGGACGATAATATATATGGGAGCTATATCTAAATCTAGACCGATTTTCAAAAAACTTAACACACATCATTCTAGACCTAATCCATTACGCTGTGCCGAATTTCGTGCAAATCGAGAGATATATAGGGACTTTGGTGCACCATTTACATTAAATCGGACGGAAATATATATGGGAGCTATATCTAAATCTGAACCGATTTTTCAATAGGGTTCGTCCTTGGGTCAAATAAGTGACCTGTGCCAAATTTCATCCAAATCGGATCATGCAAATGCAACCTGTACTTTGTTCACAAAAATACATGGACGGACAGACGGACATGCGTAAATCGACTCAGAAAGTGATTCTATGCATATTCTCAAAAGGAACCATGGGTCTATCTCGATTCCTTTTGCCTGTTACAAACATATGCACAAAGACATAATACCCTGTACCACAGTGTGGTGAAGGGTATAAAAAATAATATGATGTAGACAGATTGAATGAAATCGGTTACTCCCTTCGTGACTTATTGTGCGAAGCAGCCATCCATTTGGTACAACTAAACAATTTTGTCGCAGCAAAATTAAGATTTTCGATTGATTGGGTTTTATCGATCCCATCACTTGGTTTCCAATGCCTTGAAATATTCGTGGGAACACCCATAATATCTGTCGATTTAGAAAGAATGGGATGTATTGCATCACATCGAATCAAACTAGTTGAATTTTTTTAATTAATGTTTCCTATGTCACATATTCCATATTTTTAAATAAACCTTTGATTATCATATAATTTAACCTATCCAAATTTCCAACCGAATTAAATGTTGGAAATTTGGATAGGTTTCCCAGTGTGAAGCAGACATACTACCCAAATAATTTAGCCCACATGGAAGGTTTAAAGGTGTTAGATTTTCAATGACAAAAAAATATAAACTGTAGGTTTGTGATTTGACAAAAACCTCACAGAAGGGACCACGACCGATTTCCTAATCTCATATTCCAATTGAAGTGATTGTCATTTGTCATTTCGAAGTCTAAGAAGGTAAATTACATCCTCGAAATGAAATTTTCATAGCCTCGACATTATGACCCCGACTAATTTTAAATCTTTTGAAGGTCCCACCTCATATTCCAACCGAAGTTTGTGTAATTTAACATTTATAAATCTCAAAAGATAAAAGACATACTAATAGAAAATCGTCAATGTAGGTCAATGTTTTGACTGAACCCCACATGAGAAAACCAAAGGATTTTAGGGGTTTTAATGTCCGGGTCTTTTTTTCAAAACCGGAGTTTCTGTTTAGCATCGTCCCATATATCAGTCCCATCGAATGAAAGTATTCTGAAGAAAAGTTGCACTGTAGAAAAACATGTTTATCCACATAGGGGATAAATCCGATTGTAGGCTTTTCGAAGGAGCAAGTTTCGTTTCCCAAACTATGATTCCGTAATTTTAAATTTCATGTCCTTAGAGTCTCAAATACCATATCCATTATATTCGGCCTTTAACCAGCTTCACAATAGTATTTATTAAAACATCTTCTTTAAAGGTATAAAAATAATATTCAATTTCGATTTAGCCATGCCCGTCCGTTAGTCAGTTGAAATCACTATAGATGACCCAACATTTAAGATAGAGTATTAATACTGTGCACATATATTGCTACACCAATACACCATTTCCAATACCAAATATCAAAGCAATATATACGGTATTGAAAATAATATATCGGTCCACGTTATATCAGGCTATGATATAGCGGTGCCTCCCGATTTCGAATGGAGTTTTTACCCTCAGGGTTTTCTAGTCTCGGCCAGCAAATGAAGGATCATAGTCTTAAGTAGCTTCCCTTTGTTTGTGGTATTCTGAAGTTCATATATATATTATAATTATTTTTATATATATAAAAAAATTTTAACCTAAATACAAAAATACTACCCACAGAAAATGATTTTTTATGAAAATTTCAATAGACGATTTATATAAAAAAGACAATATAAAATGAAAATTAAAAGTACCAAACAACCATTCCACAACTCAATATCGCACAATATGTCGCATAATAAATATATAAATAATATTGTGATACTTAAAGAGTTCGTTTGTGTTGTTGTGATAACATTAAAATTCCACGAAAAATATATATGTATATGTGTGCACATAAAAAACATATATACAGCAACCTCAGCCTCCGCCCATAATGTTGTTATTTATGTGATTATATAAAAATGCCTCAAATTAAAGGCAACACCTGGACAAAGTATTTCCGATGCAGTATGCGACGACGACGGTAATGGCCACCAGTGTCTTTATCATTTTCTCTCCTTTTCTCCCATTCTTTATATACCAAAAAAGTCCTCTTCAAGTACTTGCCAACATGCCATCAGGAAATTATTTTATTTTTCAGACGAAATAACTCAAACATTCCTTCGAAAACAGAAGAAAAAAAAAACGACAAACAACAACAACGGCAAAGAGTCTGTAAAAAATATTTTACTTGAATAATGTCCCTGCTGTAGAAGAAGCTCTCCATCATGATAGGCATAAAATGGCAATTCCGTTTTTAAGCACATTGTTAATGGGGGTCTGCCTATGGAGCGTCGGGACGGGGGGGTAATGAAAGTTTGATAATTAATGCTGATAATAATAATATGGCGGTATCTTAACATATTTTAATGCCATAAAAATAAATTATATTATATTGCTCGTTATGAAAACACACACATACATATATACACCAATATAAGATTTCGGTTGTAGACAAGTAAATAAATTGTTGAAAACAGTCAGTGGGTATTCAAAAACAAATATATTTAAAAAGGGATACAGGAGTTGAGAATGTCTTTGGGAGCAATACGTATTTTCGTCAACATTTTTGTAAGACAATATTGGCCAGAATTGTTCTTGCAAATTTTTGCTGATTATTGAACAGATAGCACGCTAAATGAGAAGATGATTTGTATATTAAAGCTATAAGTCTCAGGTTCTATTAGAATTAAAACCCTTTGCCTGAAAATTGTCATTATAGCTGCATATTTTGACATCTCGGCCCGATCTATTCTGATGTAAGATATTTTCATTATTTTAGAGAAGGAGCTATAATCATATCTAATCGAGTTCAGAGAGTGTAAAGGATTATGGATTCAGGGGATAGAAAAACCCCTACAGAATATATTTGAGCATGCAGGTCATTAGACGAGTCTAATTTTCAAAGCGAAGTTGCGGAAATTTGGTATTTCGTTGTTTCATAACCTACTCCAAGAAAATTATTAATTTTCGTTACTACGAACCTCCTTACCTCATTTATCTATAATATGTCAACACAGATTCTTAGTCTCCTGCCAGAATATTTTCGGGGTAAGCCTACAGGGTTGCCCATATTCGACGTACCCATGTTAAAAAAAAATCAAAGAAAAAAATTAAAATTTGGCGGTTGGCAATGTTAACCATTTAATTTGTTCCAAGTAGATTTGTTTACATCAATTTTTGAATATGATATCTCTCAAATGGCCGCCTCTGGCGTTGATGACGTATTGTGCCCTTTTTGCTGCATTTTTTTTATCGTTTTTGCAAACTTTTCGACCGGAATAGCGGCTATTTCTTTACAAATGTTGTCCTTGAGATCTTCTACGGTCCTTGGCTTGTTAACGTAAACCTTTGACTTTAAATATCCCCACAAGAAGAAGTCAGGCGGCGTCAAATCGGGCGAACGCGGTGGCCAGTCCAAATCACCACTTTTCGACATCAAACGGCCCGGAAACAAATTCTTCAGAAAATCGATTGTTATGCGACTTGTGTGCGGTGGAGCGCCATCTTGTTGAAACCAGAACTGCCTCATACGCTTTCGACGAATAATTGGCATCACAAATTGGTCATCATGTCGCGATAATGCTCCTGATTGATGGTAACAGCATGGCCATTTTCATTTTGGAAGAAAAACGGTCCAATGACCGTTTTCGCACTAACGCCGCACCAAACTGTGACTTTTTCGTCATGAAGAGGCACTTCTTGAATCACCTGAGGATTTTCAGTGGCGTAAAAACGGCAGTTTTGCTTATTTTTGGTCCCATTCAATGTGAAATGGGCTTCATCGGACATGATAATTTTGTTCCAAAATTGCTCGTCATCTTCGGCCATTTCGATGACACTTTGGGCCCATTCCAATCGACGAGGCTTGTCCGCAGGCAACGTTCTTTGCGTCAATTGAATTTTGTACGGCGTTTTTGGGATGTTCTTGGGGACCTCTCAACACTGGCTCGTACGGCAGCGATATTCTCGGCCGATCGCCTTGGTCGACTTTTATATGGCCTCTTCGGATTAGAAAGAGCCTTACCAGTCGAAAATTTTTCGTATAAATGCTTAATGGTGTTCTTAGAAGGCGCACTTCTCACATTTTAATGTTTTAAAAGCACGTTGAGTTTTCACAATTGACTTCTTCTGTTGAATGTAAATTTCAACTATTTCAGAGCGTGGCGTGTATTGGTTCATGGTAAAAATCTGCTTGGACTGACGCTTCAAACGCGGTATGTCATTAAGCGATGTGACATCTCTGTCAAAAGTTATGGCATTGTCAGATGGGTCCGTCGAATATGGGCAACCCTGTATGTTGACATATAGAGACCTTGTTCGATTTTCCGATGTATCTGTAATTGGTAATTTCGTTTTCTGAGAGAATAAAACAACTCCTGATAGATTTTCGATGTTTTGGTAGACATGGAGCGTACAAAAAGCATCCCGTCCCCATATCGGAGTTCAACAGTTTTTAGGTATTTTTATGGTCTTAGCCACATTGTACACCCAAAGTAACTGTAATTTGGCGTTAAGGTTTTTAAGAGAACAATAATTCTTCTGCAAAAAAAATCCCGTGCCGGTCCATGTATTGTATGTAAGGTTTTCGATCGATTTTGGTTATATTGAAGATACCAGCCACATTTTCACATCAAAGTGATAACGATTTTGCATTTCGGGTTCTAATAGCATGAACAATTTTCGGCAATCCGTTCAATTATACCTGTATTTTTACCTGTATTTTTCATCCGAAGTGTGTGGAATTTCACCTTTTAGGGTCTAATGGTTTTCAATTACTCCTCGGAAAAAATGTCGAATATAGAAACATCTTTTCACATCGTCCCAGACTAAAAAATATTCCAAAATATATGCGCGTTTAGTCCTGCATTTGTATACCATCAGCCTTATGGCTAATAAGGTATATACACTTTGCTACGACAAAAAAGTGCCTCATCGAAAAATTGGTGTTAGACCCCATGTTTCTTTTGACCCAAATCCGTTTCAGAAAATTTGGAGTCGATTTACAAATGTTAGCCTGGCTGGTGGGCACGATAACTCTTAAAGGGAATAATTGATTTCATCCAAGCATCTTACTATTTTTCCCAAATCGAAATTAAGGGGATATCAGCCCACTCCCTCTGAAGATACTTATTTTAAAACCAGTAAGGAAAGTAGTAAAGTCGGACGGGCCGACTATATGATACCCTTCACCACTTTGGGTATATTAAGCAGATGAATCTTAACAGACGTCGCATTTTTGATTTTCACGAAACTTAACACACATCATTGTAGACTTTATTCAGTACGCTGTACCAAATTTCGTGGAAATCGAAAGGTATATAGGGACTTTGGTACACCATTTTCGTTAAATCGGACGAAAATATATATGGGAGATATATCTAAATTTTACCCGATTTTCAGGAAACTTAACACACACCATTCTAGACCCAATTCATTCTGCTGTGCCAAATTTCGTGCAAATCAAAAGATATTTACGGACTTTGGTGCACCATTTACCTTAAATCGGACGAAATTATATATGGGAGCTATATCTAAATCTGAGCCGATTTTTATGAAACTTTGCACACATCATTCTAGGCTTAAGTAAGTACGCTGTGCCAAATTTCGTGCAAATCGAAAGATATATAGTGACTTTGGTGCACCATCTACCTTAAATCGGACGAAAATATATATGGGAGCTATATCGAAATCTGAACCGATATTTCCCAATTTCAATAGGGTTCGTCCTTGGGCCAAATAAGTGACGTATGCCAAATTTCATCCAATTCGGATAATAAATGCGACCTGTACTTTGTTGACAATTTAACATGAACAGACAGACGGACGGACGGACATGCATAAATCGACTTAAAAAGTGATTCTATGCATATTCTCAAAAGGAACCATGTCTCTATCTCGTTTCCTTGTGCCTGTTACAAACATATGCACAAAGACATAATACCCTGTACCACAGTGGGGCGAAGGGTATAAAAATCAAGATTATAGCATATATATATATATATATCAGGGACGTACGCAGGGGGCGCCTCCCCCCCCCCTTCCGAAATAAATTTTTTCACAGTAAATTTATGTTTGCAGCAGCGATTTTTTTCATTTTCTACTACCAGTATTGGTATTTAGGGATATCATTATATAGCACATCCTTGTACTAAAAACTACTAATATTGACCCAAGTTATGAGGGAAGCCCCATATAACGGTACCTCCACATCTCCATACTAAAAACTATTAACATTGATCCAAGTCGATAGTTTGGACACGTTTTTGAACCGGTTTGCTTGTAATTTGGTATTATGAATTATCATTCAAATCTCACTACCAATATCGATCCCCGTTTTGGTATAGTCCCATATAACGGTAGCACCACTATTAGGCATTTTGAGATTTTAAATCATATTTTTTTCATAACAGAAGTATTCTCAGATATTTTGCATAGCATTCTCATGGTAGAGGGTATAAAAAGTTCGGTTGAGCCGAATTTAACATAGTTTTTACTTGGGTTTAATTACCTTGTATAGCTCTAATAGCCCTGAACAGCTCTGAAAGTCCAGAATAAAATCCATAAACACTCATCCTTATGAAAGTGAATTCCTAAAAACAGATGTAACACACCGAAGAATCCACAATTCGAGAATTTCTTCGACCGATTGGATATGGCAGGGATTCTAACGATTTACTGAGAACATATATTGTGTCTAATATATTTTGCTCCATGTGCTACAGTTTAAGCCATGCCATATAATATATATTCTCCTTTGTCTCAATAAATAACACTTCACTTGAATACCTCCCATAAATATATAATTGAATGACATTTCAAAGTCAATAAAAAGTCAAACCAAAATGGACTAGATATTATGCGGTTATATGTATGTAGCGATGTTTGAGATTCAAGGGTACACTGTAATGAACTCAAATGGGATATGGAGCATTATTGTAAAAACTTACACACTCACACACACACAGACACATTTACAATTCTAGTACTCAAGGGTATATGTATAACTTATATTTAACTTATGACAACTGTTCAAGTCCATATCTATATAATTTTATGCGAGTACATGTGTATGTATTCTGTATAGTGCCCTTCATTATGTTCTCCCCCCATATATGTATTTTTTCTGATTTGTTGTTTCTTTTTTCTTGTCTCTCTCTTTACAGAATCATAACGAATTATTTTGTAGTCTCCTTAGCCATGGCTGATATTATGGTCGCCATAATGGCCATGACATTTAACTTTAGTGTACAAGTAACGGGACGGTAAGTACAACACCTATAGCAAAACGAATGGACGAATTTATAAACATGCATACACTTACACAACACATAAATGCATGTATGAATTCACTCATAGCTGCAAATACACAAGAACACACAATCAAACACTGTCTTACATGGATTCATTCATTCATTTAGCCAACCATTCATTCATTTGGATGTTCCATTGGATGTTCGTAGACGACATAAGGCTCAAAAGCTTGGTTGCTGTTGCACATGGGCTTGTTTTTTTTTTAGTTTTGTTCCTAGTTGACATCCGGCGTAAATGGAGGTTCCAAGCACCAAACAAACTGCATAAAAATGTAAAAACAAAAAAAAAAAAAACCTTACAGAAAAATTGTCATGAATGCATAAAAGCAAAACATGAAAAAAAGAAAAAAAAACGAATAGAGGACAAACATGAAAATTTATGAATAGGAAGGACACAGAACAGAAACAAAAAAAAAAAACAACTACAACAAATAAACGAATGCCATTATGTAATGTCATGTGTTAGTGATATCTTCACTTTGTCATTAAAGTGTAATAGAGGACAACAAGTGTAATAGAGGACAACAAATTTATGTATTTAAAATAAATATTATTCTTTTTAAATTCAAATAAAAAAAATATTCAAAACCATAAGCCAAAATTCCAAAGACAATCTTTACAAAAATAAAAATCCCATTTGTTCATCTCTTCCAATTTAATGCCCTATATAACACATATACCTTATGAGTATGCAAATTTTGGGCTTAAACATATTCTTTAAAATTTACATATGTTCCAGATATGCCTTATTTTATTTAAAAAAGAAACAGCAGCAACAAAAAAAAAAATGAAAATTTCCACACTTACATGTCGTCGTTCGTCTACCATCCAGACATAATTCCAAAGAAAACTCAATTGGGTTACACAAGATGCAACAATTGAAGGTAGAAATAAATCTTGTGAGGGTAGAGAGCTACCCTCTAAAGATTTTCTTTTTTATTTTCGTTTTTGCCTAGCAACGACCTTTACAACCTACATACGTTTTAATTAGGCCACAAATATGAAGAGCAAGAAGATGCTGATGATTTTTTAAAGTAACATTGGTTGGGTTTCTGTGGCTTCTTTTAATTAACCGCTAATGTATCAAAGACGAAGGAAAAAAAAGAAAAATAATCAACCTTTAAATTGTGCTCAAGGTAATAAAGAGGGATTTGTGAAAGATTTATTTTTTTTTTAGATTGCACACACACACATGTATAAGGTTAATTAGACTGTAAGAAAATACTGATAATCTGTAAGAAAATACTGATATTTAGTATTTGTTGTGGAAGTGGTGAGCGTTCCCAAAAAAAAAAAAAAAAAAAAACAGTAAGGAAAGTAGTAAAGTCGGACGGGGCCGACTATATGATACCCGTCACCACTTTGGGTATATTTTACATATGTATCCGAAAAGACGTCGCTGTACTGTTTACAATTTAATCTCAATCAGACACCCATTGAATATTTGGCGTACAATTAACATAAATAAGTCGAAATTATATATGGAAGCTAAGTTATATCTATATCTGAACCGATTTCAAGCAAACCTGCCAGAGATCCATGCCATACCCAAACGAACTATGGTATGGATCCTTAGTGTACAATTTGCTTAAAACCATCGCGTCATTCTAGACTTAATTTAGTACGCTATGCCAATATTCTTGCTAATCAAAAGATTTGCAGGGACTTTGGTGCACCATTTACCTAAAATCGGGCGAAACTATATATGGAAGCTATATCTAAATATGAACCGATTTTCACGAAACTTAGCACGAAACTTAGGGACTTTGGTACACCATTTACCTTAAAACGGACGAACCTACATATGGGCGCTATATCAAAATCTGAACCGATTTTCACGAAAATTTGCACACATCATTCTAGGCCTAATTCAGTAGGCTATACCAAATTTCGTGCAAATCGAAAGGTATATATGGACTTTGTTACACCATTTACCTAAAATCGGGCGATACTATATATAGGAGCTATATCTAAATCTGAACCGATTTTCACGTAACTTGGCACAAGTCATTCTAGACTTAATTCAATACGCTATGCCAAAATTCGTTTAAATTAAATCATTTTCAGGGACTTTGGTGCACCATTTACCTAAAATCGGCCGCAACTATATATGGGAGCTATATCTAAATCTGAACCAATTTTCACGAAACTTAGCACACATCATTCTAGACCTTATTCAGTAGGCTATACCAAATTTCGTGCAAATCGATAGATATGTAGGGACTTTGGTACACCATTTACCCAAAATTGGGCGTTACTATATATGGGAGCTATATCTAAATCTTAACCGATTTTCTCGAAACTTGGCACAAGATATTCTAGACTTAATTCAATACGCTATGCCAAAATTCGTGCAAATCGAATCATTTTCAGGGACTATGGTGCACCATTTACCTAAAATCGGCCGAAACTATATATGGTAGCTATATCTAAATCTGAACCGATTTTCATGAAATTTTACACACATCATTCTAGACTCATTCAAGTACGCAATGCCAAATTTCGTGCAAATCGAAGGACATATAGGGACTTTGGTACACCATTTACATTAAATCGGGCGAAACTATATATGGGAGCTATATCTAAATCTGAGCCGATTTTCCCCAATTTCAATAGGGTTCGTCCTTGGGCCAAATAAGTGAACTGTGCCAAATTTCATCCAAATCGGATCATAAATGCGACCTGTACTTTGTTAACAAAAATACATGGACAGACGGACGGACATGCGTAAATCGACTCAGAAAGTATTCTATGCATATTCTCAAAAGGAACCATGGGTCTATCTCGATTCCTTTTGCCTGTTACAAACATATGCACAAAGACATAATACCCTGTACCACAGTGTGGTGAAGGGTATAAAAATCAAACAATCGTATGGATAGGTAACCACATTTTGTTATCTATAAAATATGTAAATCCACGCATATAAACCTCTTAAATTTTTTCAAATTAATTAAGCGTTTCAAATTCAATTAAATTCGAATTTAGATGCAGGTTCTGAATCCGAAAATATTATTTTAATAGTATGAACAAGTAAAGGAGATCCGGATCTAACGGCATTTGACTTACATGAGTAGAAACTTGAGACATTTTCTTATTGGGATTTTCTATCTTATTTACAATATCGAAAAAAGTCGAAAAATCATAAATTAGCCCTCGGCCTGTGACACTTATCCTGACTATTGTATGCTATTTTTGGTTTTTGGAGGTCTTCGAAATCATTATCTAATATTGAAGTGGAGCAATTTGTATACCCTACTCATTTTGGTTTGGCCTCAATATTTTATAAAGCCTACATTTAACTATATCGATCATATCACTCTCTAGCTGAGTCGAATTTTGCTTGTAAGTCCTGTTTCGGTCAAAGACGCATAATTTTGACCCGAACATTACGAAATTTTTCACGACGAAGGGCATCAGGCCAAGGAATAAGTTGGAAGTTGGAAATATTAGGTTGGGGAAAAAGAAATCCATTATTCAATCTATTGATGTCATATTCCTACATAATTTAATATTACAATACAATGTAATGCCGGAATGTAAGTATCGCGAAATTTACCAGACTTGGAATTTAGTAGGTAAAAATTGAATTGCATTTGTGTAGGGTATCATAAGGTCGACCCGCCCGGTTATGGTAATCAGTTCACTGGTTTTTAAATGTCTGTTTTTTTTAATCATTTTCAAAACTTGGTTAGTGTGGAAAGTAATAGCTATGACGAATTTATATAATTGATAATTGGGTAAGGGGTAGTATTAATACTAAGGTCTGCCAAGTTTAGGTCACACGGATTCTTTTTATACCATCAGTCTTATGGCTATATACACTTCGATATGGCAAAAATATGCCTCAGAATATTGGTTTTAGACTCCAAGCTTCTTTGGACCAATTCTATTTAGACTATTTGAAGTCTATTTGCAAAATATCCGTCCGTCTGGTTGGTGCGCACGATAACTCTCGAGGGGAGTAACCAATTTCATCCAAACTTTGCACATCGCAATATTTCTTGTAAACTTAAATCAAGTTCGAAGATAGGGAAAATCGGTCCACTCCTTCTGGTATCTCCCAAACAAAATAGTCAAAACTTTCCTGGACATTTATTATACCCTACACAACTATGTTGTCAGGGTATTAGGGTAGCTTTATGCAGCCCGAAATATTGGTCCTAGACCCACCTTTAAGTATTTGCAAATCGTCATATCTCGACTAGCTGAGTCGATCTAGACATGTGTGTCCGTCCGTCTGTCCATTATAATTTGTAAACACGATACAGGCCACAGTTATGGACCCATCTACATATACCACACTATTGCAAGAGGTTCCGGTTATAGTCAAAGACGGTGCCTATCATTTTCGACGATGATCAGATGGACCAATGATCCGTTGAAGACCCCAATAGAAAAGGACCAAAAATTTTATTTTTGTCTGTTTTTCTGGTCGATCTAAAGGCTACGATTATGACCCGATCATCACGAAATGTTACGCAGAGAAAGAGGTCTGAATAAGTTTGACTCATTATTGAGCGGGTCTAATTTGTTATTCTAAGGCGTACATATTTTTTTCTTGAAGGACATAGACTCGAGATTTTAAATTTTAAGCGATGGATCCCATCTGAGGACTTGACATACACTTGGAAAAATATTAAAATACGCACAGTTTGCATCGATTTATATTGGATTTAATTACTATGTGGGGAAGGTCTCAGAAGGGGCGCACCGATAGTTCATAAATTTTCCAAATTTTAAACCTTTATTGAAGAAAGTACTAAAATGAGTAAACCCATTTTCAAAAACTTGTTTAAGATATTAGATTGGGAACCCTACAACAGTTCTACTTTGTGTGTTTTTTTTTTTATTCTTTTTTTTTTTTTTTGTTTTTGGTGGAGGAGAAATGAGGGAGAAGAGAGAGTAGGCCGATATTTCCCATCTTCGAGCATAATCTAAATTTGGTAGAAATATTACAATGTACAGATTTAGTCCAAAGAGACATAGGTCCAAAACCTTCATTAACCAAAATGATGAGGGTACAAATATGCAAAAATCACAGTTCTAGTCGGTCTGGAATAAAAAGGTTGGTGGAAAATTTCAAACTGTTCGATTAACCCATGTTAAATAAAATCAAGTTAAATAAACATATCTGGGGTTTGGAAAACCGAAATGTTACAGCTGTGAATCACATTCGTCCAACATCTGTGTCGGTTTATGGTCCAGCGTGGAAATTACTAACAAATTGTTATGGTCGGAATTGGAATATAACGTACAAACTCACAAAAAAATCCTAAAGTATTGTTCTTTTGAAGAACTGTGTTGTCTCTCAAAGAGATTATCACAATTGGCCATAGGGATCTTGTTGAAGATGTTGAAGACACACAGCTCATAGTCCATTCAAAACCTAAAAAATAGAATTCGTAAGACTTTCGACGTCATAGGGCAGCCACTTTTCGATTTTGGCTTGTTAAAATTTCATAACGATGATACATGATAGTAATAGTACTGGTGATAATTTGGTTGATGTGAATTTTATACCCAACACTATGGCCGAAAGGCACAAAACGTATTGAAATAAGTATAATCTAACCTGTGACAAGTTTCGTAGAAATCGGTTCAGATTTAGATAGTTTTGTCCGATTTTAAGTAAATGGTTGACCAAAAATCCTATGCTAGGCTGCTTTCCGTCCGATTTTAAGTATATGGTGCCCCAAACTTCTCATTTTTGTTAAATTGACTTCTAGATACAGATCACATATTTTAGTTCATCCGATTTCGTGTCAATGGTCTTTCGAATGCGACGTCTTTTAGAAGCCAGCTGTTGTATATACCCAAAGTGGTGAAGGGCATAATATAGTCGGTCCTGTCCGACTTTACTATTGGGTCAGTATGCTTAGCCATCGTCACAAATTCTTATTTGAATCACATACCGCATTTATTGAATAATGGACCTGGTTGTATAATAAATAAGGACATGGTAAATTTTAACGAATATTATTATGTTACTTTCCTGCATTACTTCAACTAGCCGAATTTAAGAGCTCAGTTTA
This sequence comes from Musca vetustissima, assembly GCF_032173495.1. Classification (NCBI taxonomy): domain Eukaryota; kingdom Metazoa; phylum Arthropoda; class Insecta; order Diptera; family Muscidae; genus Musca; species Musca vetustissima. The sequence goes on from NW_026874526.1 coordinate 96,665, forward strand.
CCACATTTTCCTGCTATCCACAAAAAAATAATAATTAAACCTTTTGAGATAACCTCTCCCTGATATTAAATATTGTGGTATTGCTTATCCAGTAGCCCTACCACAACATGCTTCTGATAACGATTTATGTTCCCAGCGGCCATGAAAACAAACAACTATAACATTCACCAAAATTTCCACTATGGAAACAAAATATATCCTGTAAAAGCAAATATTTGTTAGGTGGGGTGATTTTGTTCCTACTTCCATGGTTTAATTTAATAAGCCATAGAATAAACTCTTTGTTAATATTTTTCTTAACTCATCTTTACTGGCATTGTTGCTGTTGTTGTTTTTGCTCTTCTTATATTTACTGCAGCTACTCTTGTGGCTTTTAATCTCTTACGTAGAGCAACAACAAACTGTTGCCCTGTCATAAGTTGTTAATTTTTAGTTCTTCGTTGAGTTTTTGGCAGCGAAGATGCACCCCTCACGTAACCTTACGTTGTTGTTATTACTCACGAAAAACTTAGTTTTAACAAATTTTTTGGTCGTCGCTTGACGAAGTAGTGGAAGATTGCCTTTTCCTGTGTACCCAAATGCAGTAATCCGGCAAAAGTATACTTAAGAATGTTTTCATAATGTAAATTAGTTGCAAAATCTTTTCGTTTTATATTTTGTCTTGTTTGGATTTATTAGTTGGGAGGTTATTATCAACTCTCTGGTTGCAGTGTAATGTTGCAGCAAAAAGTCACTAAAATGGCGACAGGGGATAAGAAGTTGAACTTAGGGAAAGGAACAAATAAATTTTTTCAAGGCTCATTACAGGCGGGGATTTTTAAACAATATTTTTAGGGACGTGACGTATATTTATTAGAGAATAGTTTTTCAGAGACCAATACAGGCATCGATTTTTTTAAGAATATTTTTTCAAGGGTCTATACAAGGCGTGGATTTTTTAAAGAATATTTTTTCAAGGGTCTATACAAGGCGTGGATTTTTTAAAGAATATTTTTTCAAGGGTCTATACAAGGCGTGGATTTTTTAAAGAATATTTTTTCAAGGGTCTATACAAGGCGTGGATTTTTTAAAGAATATTTTTTCAAGGGTCTATACAAGGCGTGGATTTTTTAAAGAATATTTTTTCAAGGGTCTATACAAGGCGTGGATTTTTTAAAGAATATTTTTTCAAGGGTCTATACAAGGCGTGGATTTTTTAAAGAATATTTTTTCAAGGGTCTATACAAGGCGTGGATTTTTTAAAGAATATTTTTTCAAGGGTCTATACAAGGCGTGGATTTTTTAAAGAATATTTTTTCAAGGGTCTATACAAGGCGTGGATTTTTTAAAGAATATTTTTTCCAGGGGTCTATACAAGGCGTGGATTTTTTAAAGAATATTTTTTCAAGGGTCTATACAAGGCGTGGATTTTTTAAAGAATATTTTTTCAAGGGTCTATACAAGGCGTGGATTTTTTAAAGAATATTTTTTCAAGGGTCTATACAAGGCGTGGATTTTTTAAAGAATATTTTTTCAAGGGTCTATACAAGGCGTGGATTTTTTAAAGAATATTTTTTCAAGGGTCTATACAAGGCGTGGATTTTTTAAATATATTTTTTCAAGGGTCTATACAAGGCGTGGATTTTTAAAAGAATATTTTTTCAAGGGTCTATACAAGGCGTGGATTTAAAAAATGTCCATCAAGGGTCTATACAAGGCATGGTCTTTAAAAAATATTTTTTCAAGGGTCTATACAAGGCGTGGATTTTTTAAAGAATATTTTTTCAAGGGTCTATACAAGGCGTGGATTTTTTAAAGAATATTTTTTCAAGGGTCTATACAAGGCGTGGATTTTTTAAAGAATATTTTTTCAAGGGTCTATACAAGGCGTGGATTTTTTAAAGAATATTTTTTCAAGGGTCTATACAAGGCGTGGATTTTTTAAAGAATATTTTTTCAAGGGTCTATACAAGGCGTGGATTTTTTAAAGAATATTTTTTCAAGGGTCTATACAAGGCGTGGATTTTTTAAAGAATATTTTTCCAAGGGTCTATACAAGGCGTGGATTTTTTAAAGAATATTTTTTCAAGGGTCTATACAAGGCGTGGATTTTTTAAAGAATATTTTTTCAAGGGTCTATACAAGGCGTGGATTTTTTAAAGAATATTTTTTCAAGGGTCTATACAAGGCGTGGATTTTTTAAAGAATATTTTTTCAAGGGTCTATACAAGGCGTGGATTTTTTAAAGAATATTTTTTCAAGGGTCTATACAAGGCGTGGATTTTTTAAAGAATATTTTTTCAAGGGTCTTACAAGGCGTGGATTTTTTAAAGAATATTTTTTCAAGGGTCTATACAAGGCGTGGATTTTTTAAAGAATATTTTTTCTGTCTCGAACTTCCATTGGCCTCAATGTGCTTGCTCAACTATTTTTTGTGCTCCAATGTGGAGCTACTTCATTTTATTTCTATATTTCAAACTTTAAAACAATTTCACTATACCGCAGTGCAAAAAACAAAACTCAAATGCCAACCTAGTTATGTGGCTGACAAAGAAATACCCTCAACAAACTGCCCCCATGGCATATCGCTGTAGTAGAGACATGATTTAAATTTAATTTAATTGGGTCACATTTTTTTGCTGCATTGATTTGAAAACTCCAATGAGCCTAAGAACTTCCTAACAGACATTTTTTAAATGAAAGTGGTAACAGTTGGCGAGGGGCGTAGCCCAAGAACAAACAAACCAACATGAAGTATGCCGGCAAGTCAGCGTTTTTATAAATAAACAGAAAAAAACTGAAAACTTTCATGGTAATTAAATGTATTTCAAAATAAAATTTCGTTGGTAAATCATTCGGAGTGTAACTAATGTGGGCTGTATACAAAGGTGGGTTAGTTGTAAAAAATATCGGGCAAGTTCTTAAAGAATTTTATTTTTGCTTAATTTTATTTTTTTTTTCATGTTAATGAGGAAAATAACATTTTTGCAGAAAATTGTTTCACATTTAATAATTTTTCACGAGAACTACATATTTATTATGTGGCCACCCTAATATATCCACATTCATTATTACCCAGTTTCGTAATTTTCACTTGATGACATTCTACAATGGCAGTGTAATATACCAAATTCACAGTAATTATAAAGCAACGAAATTAAAACAAATACAAGGACTCAAAGTAGTGTGCAAACAGGCCTTTAAAATCTGAATAAAAAAATTAATTAAAATAAAAATATATTTTTTAACAAGTTAAAAAGCCATTTAATTCCTTACAAATATTTAAAAATATACACATTTAAAAAATATTCCTAGGCTGATCATTGAAAAAATATTCTTTAAAAAATCCGCCCTTATTGTGGTGAAGGTCCTTGGAAAATATTCTTTAAAAAATCCGCGCTTATTGTGATGATGGTCCTTGAAAAAATATCCTTAAAAAAATCCAGGCCTATTCCTTTGATGGTCGCCACAAACATTTTTTTTAAATCTTCTCTTTTTATGGTAAAGGTACTTAACAAAATATTCTTAAACAAGTCCACGCATTTTGTCTTATGTTCTTTTAAAGGGAAATATTCCGAAAACCCTTCAGTTTTTTTATACCCTACACAACTATGTTGTCAGGGTATTATAGCTTTGTGCAGCCCCAAGAGTTTGTAACGCCGCGAAATATTGGTCCTAGACTCACCTTTAAGTATACCGATCGTCCTATATCGACTAGCTGAGTCGATCTAGACATGTGTGTCCTTTCGTCTGTCTGTCCATTATAATTTGTAAACACGATACAGGCCACAGTTATGGACCAATCTTCACGAAATTGTGCATGTAGGATGGGTTCTGCCCAATGAAAACCCCTATTGTTTTTGGTAAAGATTTACGGGATGAAATGGACCAAATACTATTTTTTTCGGTTTTTCTGGTCGCTCCAGAGGCCGAAAATAGGGCCCAAACATCGCGAATTTTTACATGGGGAAGGGTATCGGGCCAAAGAATGAGCATGCTAGCTTTGATAAATATTGGTCAATATTAAACGGATCAAATGGACCCTGACTTTTGGGTGAAAAATTACAAAATTTGTATTCTATGGCGTATATATTTACTCCTAAAGGACATAGACCCGAGAAGTTGATAATATATCCAAGAGGAGTGGTTGACCTTTAAATCGATACCAATTATTTTGTCGTATGTACTTGGATGTGTGAGTTACACTTAAATATTTACAGGTGCTTATGTATTCATATATTATTTAGTAACCCATTACCATAGTAGAGGACGGAAAGATAGCGTTGATCACATTGACATTTTTCGTGGGGTTCCAGTTATGGTCAAGGACAACGCCGATAATTTTCGGTGATGATCAGATAATAATTTTGGGATGAAGTGGACCGTAAACATAATATTTTTGTATTTTTCGAATTGATCTATAGGCCACAGTTATAAGCCGAACATCACCATACAACCCACGGCGAAGGCAATCTGGACAAGTAACTAGAAGGGCTGTACTGAATATTAAAAATATTCGGAAATTATGTCAGTGTATGGGAGCGGTGCTGTTGACCTCTAATCGGGCAAGAGGGTGCAAATGTTACGAAATATTGCTCAGGCTCGGAATAAACATCCGCATAAAGTTAGATTTCCGTGATAGTTGTGTAGGGTGTCGTATGGTCGGCCCCGTCCGAATATACTGCTCCGCTCACCGGTTCACGAGACTATGGTACATGGTATTATGTCTTTGTGCATATGTTTTTAAGAGGCAAAAGGAAGCGATATAGACCTAGAGTTCCTTTTGAGAATATGCATAGAATCACTTTCTGAGTCGATTTATGCATGTCCGTCTGTTGGTGTTAAATTTTAAACAAACAGGTCACATTTATAAACCGAATTGGATGAAATTTGGCACAGCTCATTTATTTAGCCCAAGGGCGAACCCTATTGAAATTGGGAAAAGTCGGTTCAGATTTAGATATAGCTTCCATATATAAGTTCGTCCGATTTAAAGCAAATGGTGCACCAAAGTCCCTATATATCTTTCGATGTACAAGAAATTTAGCACAACGTACTGAATTAAGGCTAGAGTTATGTCCGCCAAGTGTCGTGATAATCGGTCCAAATTTAGATAAAGCTTCCATATATATTTTAGTCCGATTTTATGTAAATGGTGTACCAAAGTCCCTAGATATCTTTCGATTTGCACGAAATTTGGCACAGGGTATTAAATTAGGTCTAGAACGATGTGTGTTAAGTTTCCTGAAAATCGGTCCAGATTTAGATATAGATCCCATATATATTTTCGTCCGATTTAAGATAAATGGTGTACCAAAGTCCCTAGATATCTTTCGATTTGCACGAAATTTGGAATAGCGTAATGAATTAGGTCTAGAATGATGTGTGTAAAGTTTCCTGGAAATTGGTCCAGATTTAGATATAGCCCCCATATAAATTTTCAATCGATTAAAAGTAAATGGTGTACCAATGTCCCTATATATCTTTCGATTTGCATGAAATTTGGCATAGCGTACTGAATTAAGTCTAGAATGATGTGTGTCAAGTTTCCTGAAAATCGGTGCATATTTAGATATAGCTCCCATGTATATTTTGGTCCGATTTTTAGTAAACAGTGTACCAAACTATTCAAATTTATCTAATCGGACACCCGGATTGATATTTGCTTATTTATTTACATAATTTTGTCCCATTATAAGAAGAAGAACAAGAATTATAGGTTGAAGAATGAAATGTTTATGGATCCATTTTCATATTAATGGTCCAAAAACGCGACATCTGTTAGGATTCATCTATTGAATATACCCAAAGTGGTGAAGCGGATCATATAGACGCCCCGTCCGACTTTACTACTTTCCTTACTGTTTTTTTTTTAATTTCTAAATTTTTTGGAATAGTATAACGAAAATTTTTAACACATCTTAACAATATAAAAAGCATAGCACTTCGTTATTGTTTTATAGCTATCCAGCAGTCAACAACCTACTACCACTTATACATACATGTGTATATGCATATGTATTTCTATAAATGTATTAATTTTAAAAACTTGTTTCAATTTTCATATAAATATCATAATTTGATTATTGGATGCTATGAATATTGAAAACCATTTGCATGTGTCTTTAATTCAATTTTCAGTTTTTCGTTATTTCGTTAAAAAATAACATTCCATGTTTGGCAACAAATACATGTTAGTTTCTATTTTTGTGTGTGTGTGTATATGTGTGTGTTTTAGTAACACTCTGTTATTTCATAAAATATTCAAAACACATATGAATAAATGCCAGAGTCATTCGAATTCGTTAAGGAAATAAAAGATAACGTTCAACATATGAGTGTACGGGGAAAATGTCTGATCTGACCATTTTCAATGATTTCTCTAATGGCCAATAATGGAAAATGGTAGGATGTTAATACACATATACGAACATATACATATATAGGAACATATACATACGCATCATGGACATTTGAAAACAATCATCTAAAGAAGCAAAAGCATTACTTCAAAAATGTTAAAGACCTCCATATGTTTTTATGTATGAAACTTAAAGACGTGGTTTCTATTCAATTCATAAATGGAACATTTTCATGTATTTCAATTTCATCACATTAAATTAATATTCGAATATGTTCTATATTTTATTTAAAATTGTAGTTTGAAGTTGAAGTTATTTAATTTGTTTATTTTTCTCTCTTTTCATTTCCAGCTGGCTTTTCAGTCCATTCCTATGCGATTTGTGGAATAGTCTGGATGTCTATTTTTCAACTGCAAGCATATTGCATTTATGCTGTATATCAGTCGATAGGTAAGTACAGAAAATTCTGAAACTAACATTATTCTCTCAACCACTATTGGAGCTATATATGCCGATTTAAAAACAATATCTCCAAGATGTATTACCACAAAAATTGTGGACAACTATGTTGTCAGGGTATTATAGCTTTGTGCAGCCCCAAGAGTTTGTAACGCCGCGAAATATTGGTCCTAGACCCACCTTTAAGTATACCGATCGTCATATCTCGACTATCTGAGTCGGTCTAGACATGTGTGTCCGTCCTTCCGTCTGTCCATTATATTTGGTAAGCACAATACAGACCACAGTTATGGACCAATCTTCACGATGGGTTCTGCCCAATGAAGACCCCTATTGATTTTGCTAAAGATCGGTTAATATCTAGGGGATGAAATGGACCAAATACTTAATTTTTATCGGTTTTTCTGGTCGCTCTAGAGGCCGCAATTATGACCCAAACATCGCGAATTTTTACATAGAGAAGGGGATCGGGCCAAAGAATAAGCATGCCTCTTTTGATTAGGATCGGTGGACCGAAAACTTAATTTTTTGTCGATCTATAGGCTCCAATGGGAATAAGAAGATCACAAAACAAGGGAAGGGAATCTGGACAAGTAATTAGAAGGGCTGTACTGAACATTAGTAATAGTTTTCAGCCTCTAGATGGTCCAGATGGTTCAATAATCGTGAAATATTGGCCAAGCTCAGAATATAGATCTACACAAAGTTAGTTGTCCGTGGAAGTTGTGTAGGGTATCATATGGTCGGCCCCGTCTATTTTTTTTTTTTTTAAATCAGGCTTAGATTTTTTAAAGCAATTTTTTTCAGAGGGGAGGATATTTTAAAAAATATTTTTTCAGAGGCGAGGATTTTTAAAAATATATCTTATCAAGGCGTGGATATTTTTAAAAAAAATTTTTTCAAGGACCTTCTTATGGACCGAAGTTTTGTTAAAGAATATTTTTTACAGTCCATTATAGGTGTGGCCTTCTTAAATAAAATTTTCTCAAGGACCTATAAGAATGGATTTTTAAAGAATATTTTTGCATGGGCTATAATATGCGAGAATTTTTTAAAGAATATTTATACCCTTCACCACACTGTGGTACAGGGTATCATATTTGTAACAGGCAAAAGAATTCGAGGTAGACCCATGGTTCCTTTTGAGAATATGCATAGAATCACTTTCTGAGTCGATTTATGCATGTCCGTCTGTCCGTCCATGTTTAACTTAATCAAAGTGCAAGTCGCATTTATTATCCGAATGAGTTGAAATTTGGCTCAGATCATTTATTTGGCCCAGGGACGAACCCTATTGAACTTGGGAAAAATCGATTCAGATTTAGATATAGGTCCCATATATATTTTCGTCCGATTTAATATAAATGGTGCACCAAAGTCCCTATATATCTTTCGATTTGCACGAAATTTGGCACAGCGTAATGAACGAGGGTAGTAGAATTTTTAAACAACAATTTTTCAGGGACTACGTGGGGAGAAGAATTTTTAAAGAAACATTTTTCTGGGGCTACGAGGAGAGAAGAATTTTCAAAGTATATTTATTCCAAAGTATATTTTTCAGAGGCTACGATGGTAGTAGAATTTTTAAAGAACATTTTTTTCAGGTCTCGTAGAATAATTTTTAAAGAAATATTTTTCAGTGACTAGGAGCTTAGTAAATTTTTATAGAATATTTTTTTAAGGCCACGATTTCGATTTTTAAAGAATATTTTATAGAGCCACAATAGGCTTGGAATTTTAATGAATATTTTTTTCAGAGGCCACAATATGCTTCGATTTTTAAAGAATATTTTTTCGGAGTCTTTTATATCTTAAATATTATTTTTTTAGGCAGCATTAAAGGCGTGCATTTTTTAAAGGATTTTTTTTTCATGTATTTTTAAATACTTTCTTACAAGGACCTTTAGACCAATAAGAGTGAATTTTTTAAAAGGTTTTGTTTTTTAGAACCAATAATACTGGATTTTTTAAAGACCAACAGCGTGGATTTTTTCCAGAGGCCACAATAGGCTTCCTTTTTTAAAGAGTCCTTCTGGTCCATCCTGCCAAATCCTCTATTTCAACACTTTACGAAAAACAAACACCATTGATACCCATCCAACATTGTGTTTTCTCTCACAATCTCCTATCCCATTTCTTTTTACAAAAAGGATAAATAATAATTCCATCCATATGCCTGCACAAATACAATATACCCAATAAATATTCATCCTTTCATTCCGTATGCCCATTGAAATTCGGAAAAATATGTTTTCCCTTGTCGACGGAATGATTCCTTGAAAAGATATTTCATTGCCTTTGCATTTAATTGCACACCCACAGACGCACATACACACACATCATTCGCCAACGAGAGTAATTCAAGCGGGTGGTGGCTTCATGAGCATATCTCTGTTTGCAAAGTGGAACTTTCATTTGTTGGTTGAGAATTATTCGAGATGGGAGGGTGTTGTGACGCCTCAAAACGTTTACAGTCAAATGGTTACATTTGATCCTTTCTTGTTCTTCTTCTGGTCAAATGCGAATAGACTACAATCTGGCTGTTACTGACGACTGGCCACTGCATGATGTGTGGTCATTTCATTCCGCAAATGGCCATGCAAAGATTCGCAAGAATCTTACAGAATGGAAATTGCAACACTTGTAAGGGGAGCATACGGACAGACGGAGTGGCAACTAACCAAACGATCCCCCATCGTTTTATCGTTTCATTCATTGCAATGACTTTTTGCAGGGCAATTGACTTTGAGCAAGGGGAGGCATAATTTTTCATTGTTCTGCATTGGGCTACGAAAATGACCAATTCGATTTCTCGTTTTTGTGGTGCCATTGATGAGGATAATGATTGGCACCAAAGTTATCAGTCCCATGCCGGCAGCTACGAATGGGACAGCATATTTTTCAACGGATTCCCTTCGGATGGGTTCTTCTGCATTTCCCATTTGCCCCACCACAAGCAGAAGTAACGACGTAATGTCTTCACACATTAGCATTCACTTTATTCGGTTTGTTCTCTTTCCCATTTGAGTTCTCTCTTTTTCGTTTCGTTTTGTAACGGAACTGCTGATGATAAATATTCAGATTTTCACTTTCATTGTGACCAATTTTTTCTAAAGGCTTCTGCTTTTTGGCAGCTACCTAGAAAAAAATTGTGCCAGCGAAAGGTGCAAAGAGTGCCGAATTTCCTGTTGAAGATATTTTTCGAGAAAAGGACAAACACACCGTTAATGGATTTTTCTTGGATTACCCACTAAAATGCAATGGGCAATGTCGGGAAATGGTGTTGAAGTTCGTTTTACGTATCTTCAGCTGAAGATAATACCGAAAGTGTTTTGCCATTAAAGTTAAGTGTTAACACTTCAAAAATGGAGCGTTTTCAACTTGAATTTGCATTTTATTGCTTTAATTGAAGTTGTGTAGAGGAAAAATATTTAAACTTTTTTGTTGGTTAGGAAATTATTTTAATTAAGCAGAGAAGTGAATTGATATTCAGGACCATGATGAAATCATTTTAAGTCTCTAAATTTACAAAATTTCCGTTCAAAAACTTTTTAACTACCGTAAATATAACTAAGAACTAAAAACCCACGCCTTGTATAGAGCCTTGAAAAAATATTTTTTAAAGAAATCCACGTCTTGTATAGAGCCTTGAAAAAATATACTTTAAACCAGTAAGAAAAGCAGTAAAGTCGGACGGGGCCGACTATATGATACCCTACACCACTTTGGGTATATCCAACAGACCACTAACATGAAATTAAACACGTCATTCTGCAACATATACTAAATTTTGGTCAGATATAGAGTTGCTTCTTACAATGGGATAAAATTATGTAAATAAATTTAAAGCAAAATATCGAAATCTAAACCGATTTCATCGAAACCTGTCACATGTTAGGTTACAAAGCCCTAATATATCCTTATTTTCGAAGGATATATTAGGGCTTTGGTGCACTATTTCCCTAAAATCGGACAAAAATATATATGGGAGATATATCTAAATCTGAACCGATTTTCACGAAACGTGGCAGACATCACTCTAGACTCAATTCTGTATGTTATGCCAAATTTCGTGCAAATCGAAGTATATATAGGGACTTTGGTGCACCATTTACATAAAATCCGATGAAACTATATATGGGAGCTATATCTAAATCTGGACCGATTTTCCCGAAACTTGGCAGATTCAGTCTCAATTCAGTATGTTATGCCAAATTTCGTGCAAATCCAAAGATATATAGTGAATTTGGTGTACCATCTACATTAAATCGGTCGAAACTATATATATGGGAGCTATATCTAAATCTGGACCGATTTTCACGAAACTCAGCAGACAGGCTCAATTCAGTAACTTACGTCAAATTTCGTACAAATCTAAAGCTATATAGGGACTTTGGTGCACCATTTACATTAAATCGGACGAAAATATATATGGGACCTATATCTAAATCTGGACCGATTTTCCCGAAACTTGGCAGACATCATTGTAGGCTCAATTCAGTACGTTATGCCAAATTTAGTACAATTCGAAAGATATGTAGGGATTTTGGTGCACCATTCGTATGAAAATATATATGTGAACTATATCTAAATCTGAACCGATTTTTCCCAATAGGACGAACCCTATCCTTGGGCCAAATAAATGAACTGTGCCAAATTTCATCTAATTCGGATAATAAATGCGACCTGTACAATTTAACACCAACAGACAGACTGGCGGATGGACGGACATGCATAAATCGACTGAGAAAGTGATTCGATGCATATCCTCAAAAGGAACTATGGGTCTATCTGTTTTCCTTTTGCCTGTTACAAACATATGCACAAAGACATAATACCCTGTACCACCGTGTGGTGAAGGGTATAAATATTCTTTAAAAAATCCACGCTATTTATAGACGCTTGAGAAAATATTCTCCACTTGAAAAAATATTCTCCAAAATACAGGCCGGGTATAGACCCTTGAAAAAATATTCTCTAAAAAATCCACGCCTTATATAGAGGCTTGAAAAATATTCTCTAAAAAATCCACGTCTTATATAGAGGCTTAAAAAATATTCTTTAAAAAATCCACGCCTAGTATAAAAATTTTTCTCAGGGTCTATACAAAGCGTGGATTTTTTAAAGATTCTTTTTTCATGGGTTAGATATTAGAAGACGTGGATTTTTTCAAGGGTATATACAAGGCATGGATTTTTTAAAGATCCTTTTTTCAATGGTCTATACAAGTCGTGGATTTTTTAAAGATTTTTTGTCACGGGTTTTTAGAAGGCGTAAATTTTTTAATTTGAAAAAATATTCTTTAAAAACGCCACGCCTTGTAAAGACCCTGATAAATATTCTTTAAAAACTCCACGCCTTGTAAAGACCCTGAAAAATATTCTTTAAAAACTCCACGCCTTGTAAAGACCCTGAAAAATATTCTTTAAAAACTCCAGGCCTTCTAAAGACCCTGATAAATATTCTTTAAAAACTCCACGCCTTGTAAAGACCCTGAAAAATATTCTTTAAAAACTCCACGCCTTGTAAAGACCCTGAAAAATATTCTTTAAAAACTCCAGGCCTTCTAAAGACCCTGAAAAATATTCTTTAAAAACTCCACGCCTTGTAAATACCCTGAAAAATATTCTTTAAAAACTCCAGGCTTTTTAAAGACCCTGAAAAATATTCTTTAAAAACTCCACGCCTTGTAAAGACCCAGAAAAATATTCTTTAAAAACTCCACGCCTTGAGAAGACCCTGAAAAATATTCTTTAAAAACTCCAGGTCTTCTAAAGACCCTGAAAAATATTCTTTAAAAACTCCACGCCTTGTAAAGACCCTGAAAGACATTCTTTAAAAACTCCAGGCCTTGTAAAGACCCTGAAAAATATTCTTTAAAAACTCCACGCCTTGTAAAGACCCTGAAAAATATTGTTTAACAAATCCACACCTTGTATAGACCCTCAAAAATATTTTTTTAAAAAATTCACGCCTTGTATTTCCCTTGATATACGAATCTTCTTCAATTTAATATATTTTTTTTTTTCATTTCTTCCTTATTTTCAGATATTATGCCATTGTTAAGCCTTTAAAATATCCCATCAGCATGACAAAACGTGTCGTCGGCATTATGATACTCAATACATGGATTTCGCCAGCCCTGCTCTCATTTCTGCCCATTTTCATTGGCTGGTATACCACCGATCATCATAAGAACTATGTGAAATTACATCCGGATGTGTGCTCCTTTATTGTGAATAAACCCTATTGTGTCATCTCAAGTTCGATATCATTTTGGATACCCTGTACGATAATGATATTCACCTATTTGGCTATATTTCGTGAGGCGAATCGTCAAGAGAAACAGATGATGATGCGGCATGGCAATGCAATGCTGATGCATCGTCATTCAACGGTGGCGGGAACTGGAAGTAAGTAATGAAACCACTACTACAAAATTGTAAATATTATTTCTCATAAACTTTTAAAACTAGTTTCATAAGAATTCCCGAATGAAACTAATTAAGAAATTAATAATTTTCTTCACTCAAATCAATCAAACTTATTGCTACAAAAACCAAAAAGTATTTGAATTTGATGATTTCACCATTATTTGTTAGCAAACTATTTCACTACTTTTGTATAGACCCATCCTCCCCTCTATCCTTCAGCAGTTTGTGGGAAATTAAAACAAAAAGTAATAATAAATATATATTTTTGCTGATGTGCTGTTGGCCATAGTTCTGCCATCATAATATGGGAAAGGCTGACTTTCTACTACCGAGAGTGAATTTGGTCCTCTTAAAAGGACTTAATCAGTAGAAGAATTTCTATTTTTAAAAGCTACTACCAAACTTCGAATAGGCTTGTTTTCTTATTCTGTTACCAGACTATCGTTCTGGATGTACAGAAACCATTGATAACATAGTGGAGGCGAAGAGTTAAATATCAAATAATACGCTTCACCCAAAAATTTTATATTCCCAACAGTTAGGCGTAAAGAAAAATATCACTTGAGGCAGAGACGGAAAGCACATACTAACTAATGGGGACCTCAACTAAAATCTTATGCACAACATTATGTAGAATATTGCGAGGATGAAAAATCGCATCTTGGGATAATTGATATCCAGTGCAATAAATTAAGGCGAGAGAGGACACACAAGGAATCAAGAGAGAATGACAAAATATTTTGTCATTCGGCAAACGGCAAACAATGCCATACATTCCCCACTAATAAATAGTTGTTTTTTATAAAAACAACAAACTGGGATTCAGCCTGACTATTTTGCAAAAGCAAAATTTGAAAAAAAACTCTCACAATTGCTTTAAATTATGGCGAATTTTTTATTCTTGATGTTTTTATATACTCACCAAGGTTTTCCATTGCAGATTATAACCTTGCATTAGTTTCACAGTGTTATTCGTCCTTGGACTATTTATTTCTAAATATTGTATAAAACTTTACGCCTTATATAGTCCGCCGAAAAAATATAGTCTTGTATAGTCCATAACTTTTTAATTTACGCTGGATAGTTCATTGGTTTGTCCTAGAACAAATATTCGTTAGAAAATCGACATCTTGGATAGTCCTGAAAGATATCCATTACAAAATCTACACATTGGGTAGTCCTTGAAAGATAAGTTTTATACAAAATCTACACCATGTTTTGGCCTCAAAACAATATTCTTTAAAAAATATACGTCTTAGGTAGTCCTTGAAAAAAAAATATTGTTTACAAAATTCTATTCTTTGAAAAACCAACGCCTTGAATATGCCTTGAAAAATAATCTTTGAAATATCTACGCCTTGCATAGTCGTTGGAAAAAATTAAAAAAATCGAATCCTTATATAATCATTGGAAAAAAATCCATGCATTCTATAGTCCTTGAAAAAAAATATTTTTAAAAAATCCTCGCCTATGTCCCGATTTGAAACGTGTGATGGGAAATTCTGAGTGGTATACCCCAATTTATTTGCCTAAAGTCTTCGGAGAAATTTGAAACATGAACATTAGGGCCATAGGTTATCCACATGTGGAACTAACTCCAAAATTTAAATTCTAGCATATTTTTGCCTTTATATCGTCAACCTTATGAGCGGGCTATATAATTGGAAGCGGTTGACCATATGATACCCTACACAAATACCACTGAAGTTAAATTTTTGGAGGTTCTATATTCCGAACCTGGGTTATATTTCGCAATATTCAAATATGCAGACCGCTAAAAATCGTTTAGTATATGTCACATATTCGACCTCTTCAATCAATAGAATTCGATTAGATCATATTTCCAAGACTGGCAACCTTTTGGAATAATGATTTACCAGAGTGAGCATTTGCATCATTTTGTAATTTTACACACAAAAATCTTGGTGCATCAGACCCGCTAAATATTGGTCCCCGTGTAAAATTTGAAATGTTCTGCTTATGATTGTGGCCTCGGAAACGAATAGAAAAATAGACAAAAGTAAAAAATTGGACCCATTTCATCCCTAAATATTGTCTGATGGCCACCGAAAACAAAAAGTGGCGTGAAATTCATCTCAAATTATCTCGCCAGTAACGCGACATCCCAGGTTCAATTTTGTTGTGATAGGGTAATAATTGTGAACTCTAGGACGACCGGAAAAATATACAAAATAAGGGTTTTGATCCACTATATATAAGCATGTTAGCTAGAACCGAATACAAAAGTTCGCGACGAATAGTCAATAACTATAGCATTTACTTTATTTACAAATTACAATGGACTCAAGGACGGGCGTACTCACATGTCTAGATCGACTCAGCTAGTTTGGATAGGGTACAGTCTAAATCGTTTATAACGACATCGTTAATAACAACATTTTGGTTATAAAGGTAGTATCTAAAGTCCCGAAAAAACTCTGCCGTTTATTTGATATTGCTTATAACGACATGTCGTTTATAGCGACCAATTTTACCGGTCCCCTGACCGTCGTTATAAGAGATCTCGACTGTATATTGAAGATGTTGCAGCACCAATATTTCGCGGAGATACAAACTCTTCGAGCCAACTGACGTTTGACCCACCCAAGTTTAGTAGGGTATACAAATTGATGTACTTCTACACTAGACAGTGATTCTGTCATTCTTGACAAAAAAAAAAAAAAAAAACAATAACAAATAAGCCAGAATAAGCTTGTACTCAAGGTTTATTAATAAGGTTAACCGGCAGGCGAATTCATGGCTTAGTCTTCTCTTGCTGTCAACTTTTTAATCGCGAAATACCAGCCAGAACAGGATAAAAATTCAAAATATCTTTCAAAAAAAGGTAATGATAGTAATGTGCACGTATATTTTGGTTCGAATAAAAATATTTTTTGTTAATTTATTCTTCAAACAATAAATTTGACAGTCAATGAAGACTTCGAATTCGCCTCCTTGTTAACCTTATGAATAAACCTTGGTTGTACTACTTTAATAAAACTTTTTCAAATGCCACTCTATTTAAAGAATAAGCAACGTTTTGTGTCATTGGGACAAATTTGGATATTTGGAACACCGTTCACTTGAAATCGGATCAAAATCTACGTGGAGTTATATCTAAATTTAAAACAATTTAATATAAACTCAACTCACTTTCTGTTGACACTTCAAATTGACATGGGCAATTTCCTGTCAATCGGACAAACGTTGGAAGTTCGGCGCTCCACTTACATGGAGTATGGCGAAAATATATGTTGATTTTATATTCAAATCATAACTGATTCTCATATATTTAAACAGAGTTAATCCTTATTCTCAATACGATGATAATTCTGACCTATGATCTTACCTCATGGCGAAGCTATATAGACAAATTTAGATTTAAACCTATTCTACACTATTTAGAACTATTTAGTATGAATTTCCAAAAAATCTGTCACTTTCCAAGACTTTTAATTCCGCATTTTCGTTTGATTATTGATAATTGGTCAGTAACATACATTGCAACTCTTTTATGTGGGAGAATACAAAGTTATATTTTATTTCCGTCATACCATACATTCTTCCCTGCGACAACAAAATAACTAACCCTTTCCCCCAATACACCAAGTTATGCTGGGTTATTACAAATTTATGTCCACATATAAACTTCCGTATGCAGATAAGCAGCTGAACACACACAAAAAAACCCCGACAATAACGCAACTTAAAACAAAAAGTAATAAAAACAGCTAGTGGGAAAAAATTGAAAACTCAAAGTGAAATAAATTTTGCAAATATGGCAAAAAAACTGGAGAAAATAAAACGATAACCAAAACAGCCATAAGCCAACTAGTTTGTTAACAACTAGGCAGCAATATGGAGCTGTTAACCTAAATCATTCTATGTGGCGTATAAGTTATGCGAGTGCTCATACATACACATGTACTGGGGTAAAACAGCAACATAGCTTATAAAATATTACTCATACGCCATAAGGGGAGAACATTATTTTATGGCTATTAAAATAAAATAGAGAATTTGTTTTTCTTTTTATCCATTTTATAAGTTTTAATTTTAAGCCATAAATATTCATAATTTATTATTGCTAAATGCGTTATTTTTTATTACAATTTGAAATGCAGAGAAATGAAAATTTAATTTTCTTAATTTTTTCGTTTTTCTTTTTTCTCTATTTGTGCCAGGTGAAGCTCTAAGCGGTTCTGGTTCCTCGAAACAATTGACAATGCACGAGGTCGAACAGGATCATACACCGACCAAAGATAAACATTTAATTAAAATGAAACGAGAACACAAGGCTGCAAGAACATTAGGTATAATCATGGGTACATTCATACTCTGTTGGCTGCCATTCTTTTTGTGGTAAGTTCATGGGAAATAACAAAACAAATAACAACAACTAAAAAAATATTCTTTATGGAATCTCTATTTTCATCATCATCATTAAATAGAAATTTAAGTACTTGGTTTATTTTATCGACTGAACTAAAGTAAAGAAATGGAAAATTATATAAAATACTTGTTCTTCATTTCCCCGGACAATCTCTTTTTATACCCTTTTTTATGTTGATTTGTTGTTTTTGTCCTTATATATTTTTGTTACTAACCATTTCTACCATGAATATAAACATAAATTTAGCTGTTGTTAGTTAGTAGGAATACTAAAAACAACGACAATAACAACAACAACAGAAATAAACACAAACAAAACAATTTAACCATAAATAAACTTTTACAAATATTTAGTTTTCCCCAATTTTGTTTGTTTTGTTATTGTGTTACAACTGGTTGGGTTTTTCATGAAATTCCAGTTAGATTGTTTGTTTGGTTTTATTGTTAAAGAATTTCAACACACTAGGACTTCCAAAAAATGTAAAAATAGAAAGTTTGCGAAATCTCAACAAAGATTTTGTTCAAATAGTTATGAAAAAATATATGAAGCAGATCAAGTGAGTGTTGGTTGATTTCATGAAAAAGTTTTCTATCAAAAATCGACGCCTTGTATAGCCCCTAAAAAAATATGGAAAAAATGTTCTATAAAAAAATCCACGCCTTGTATAGCCCCTAGCCCACTCGCAATGTTCGACCCATTATATCGATGTTATCGGCGTAGGCGAGTAACATGTGTTGTTTGGTGTACAGAGTGCCATTTCTGTTCACCTTTGCGTCTCGTATGACCTTTTCGAGCAGGATGTTAAATAGATCACACGACAAACTGTCACCTTGTCCTTGTAGGTCCTTTCCTACTTTAACTGCTGACCTTGTGCCACTTAAAGTTATACTGCATTGCCGTACTAATTTTGCAGGAATGCCGAACGTAGACATTGCTTTAAACACCTCTGAAGGGATAGGCTGTCGATTGCGGCTTTATACTCGACAAATAGGTGGTATGTGTCGATGGGTTTTTCGTGGGTATTTTCCAGGATTTGGCGCAGAGTGAAAATCTGAAAAGTCATGGATTTGCCAGGTCTGAAGCCGCATTGGTATGGTCCAATGATATCATTTACCATTGGCTTCAGTCGTTCACACAGCACACCGGAAAGCACTTTATATGCGATGGGAAGGAGACTTATACCTCTACAGTTGGCACATATCGTCTTGTCTCCTTTTTTGTGCACGGGACACAGGATGCTGTGGTTCCAATCCTTGGGCATGCATTCCTATAGCCAAATTGTACTAATCAGCTGGTGCATGCTCCTGACCAGTATCTGGCCACCAGTCTTGAATAGTTCGACTGGTAACCCATCGGCTCCTGCTGCTTTATTGTTCTTGAGCCGATTAATTGCTTTTATGACCTCATCTTGGCTAGGTGGTATACACTATATACCATCATCTCTTATTGGTTCTGGGGTATCTTCTTCACCACCACTATTTGATACCAGAAGCTTTTCAAAATGCTCCTTCCAGATCCTCAACACGCTGTCTGTATCTGTCACCAGGTTTCCTTCTTCATCTCTACAGGAGGTTGTACCTGCATCAAAGCCTTCGGTTTGGTGTTTTACTCGTTGGTAAAATTTCCGGACTTCATTCGTACTCCTATACTTCTCGATTTACTAACGCTCACGTTTTTCTTGTTCTTTCTTCTTTTTTCTGAAAACATGTTTCTCCTCTCTCCTTTTCTCCCGATAATTCTACATTTCCGGACTTCATTCGTACTCCTGTACTTCTCGATTTACTAACGCTCACGTTTTTCTTGTTCTTTCTTCTTTTTTTCTGAAAACATGTTTCTCCTCTCTCCTTTTCTCCCGATAATTCTACATCACGTTACTTGTTGTTACTGTCTGCAGGGTTACCCTATACGCTGCGTTTTTCACATCAATAGCATTACGACACTCCTCATCGTACCATGGGTTTCTTGGTGGTGGTTTTTGGTATCCAAGTGTTGCTTTTGCTGCAGTTTGTAGGGAGTGGGCAATTCTTTGACATTGTGCTTCTATATTATTATCGGGACAAGAAGTGCTCGGGTACCTGTTGTATTTGCAGCTTTTCGACGACGAGTTTCCATGTTGTGTTGGATCGCACATTTGCTGCTAAATTAAGAAGGTTGCGTACCTTGGCTGCCACAAGGTAATGGTCCGAATCAATATTCGCTCCTCGGATCGATCGTACGTCTAAACACTGGATGAATGCCTTCCGTCTATCACAACATGATCAATTTGATTTCTCGTTGCTTGATCAGGAGAGATCCAGGTGGCCTTGTGTATATCGAGATGCTTGAATCTAGTGTTGCTAACTACCATGTTTTATGCTGCCGCGAAGTCAATCAACCTCATGCCGTTATCGGATGTTTCTTCATGGAGGCTGAATTTTCCGACGGTGGGGCCAAAGATATTTTCCCTTCCGATTTCTGCATTAAAATCTCCTAGCAGAATTTTAATGTCATGGCCAGGGCAACAGTCATATGCTGTTTCTAGGCACTCGTAAAATATGTCTTTGGTCTGTTCATCTTTATCTTCGGTCGGGGCAAGGACGCAAATGAGACTGATGTAGAAGAACTTCGCTTTTATACGGATTATGGCAATTCGTTCATCTACTGGAGTGAATCTGGAGACGAGGTCTTTTATTCTCCTGCTAACCATAAATCCGCAGCCAAATTCACGTCTCGTTTCATGACAGCTATAATACAGGGCGAAATCGTCTGATTTACTTACGCCTGTCCCTTTCCATCGCATTTCCCGTAAGGCAATAATATCGGCTTCGTACTTCGTGAGTACATCCACCAAAGCGAACACTGCGCCTGTTCTGTACAACGTGCGAACATTCCAAGTGCAGATTCGCATATCGTGGTTCTTTATACGTTTGCGGGGGTCGTCAACATTAGGGGGGTTTGGTTTTCTTTCTCTTTGCTTTTTCATAGTAGGTTGGGTTTTCCGAGAGTGGGCAACTAACCCGACTCCTCAACCCATTTTCTTATAGTTCTTGTGGGCGAACTCGCGGCACATATTAGCTCACTATTCAATCTGATGATGCAAAAAATATTCTTTAAAAAAATCCATGCCTTGTATAGACCATTTGAAAAAATATTCTTTAAAAAAATCCATGCCTTGTATAGACCCCTTGAAAAAATATTCTTTAGAAAATGCACGCCTATATAAGTCCCTACAAGACATTAACATTTTGTTTTAATCATATTTTTTAAACAGTTTTAAAAACCCACGCCTATAGAAGTCCTTAAAAATATTTTTAATTTTATTTTAATATTTTTTTTTTAAATTAGCTCATAACAAATTTCTCTAAATTGCTAAATCATCTGAAATTTCTAAATTTATAATCTCTCCCCCTCTTCTCTCCCCGGTGTTTCTTTGCAGGTACACAATTACCACACTCTGTGATGAATGTGATGTACCCGAAATTGTGGTGGCCATACTCTTCTGGATTGGCTATTTCAATTCGACACTGAATCCACTGATATACGCTTATTTCAATCGTGACTTTCGAGAGGCATTTCGAAATACCCTGCAGTGTTTGTTTTGCAATTGGTGGCGTGATCGACACATGGCGCTCGATATGGATATGCGGCGGGGCAGTATGCGCTATGATAATCGGGCGAAAAGTGTCTATTCGGAAAGCTATTTGAATGCTAGCCACGCCCAGAGGCGTACCAGTCAACTAGTCGAAAGTTTATAATGTAGGGATGGGGCGCTATTGGCGCCTACACCCACACCCACATCAGCATCAATGCAAAATCTCCATTTGTTGGGTACTGGCGGCGGGGGTAGCGGTGGCTCATTGTCGACAAACCAAACCACAAACCTGTTGTGTACACCATCACGTACATTGGATACATGGAAGAATTTCAGCACCAGTGCCACAGGAGGTGGTGGCGGTGAATTTAGTGTTAAGGATAAATCCAGCAGTTTTCTCAAAGCGAATGATGGTGTCAGTAGTGTAGGCGGCACCCGAGGCCTCGGTGGCCGTTATCTGGATAGTTGCGGACCAGCAGCAGCAGGTGTTGCTGCGGACAATGACGACGACGATGATGGCGATGAAAATATTCAGGAAATACAAATTGAAATACCCCTAGCATATGTCAACAAATGGCATAAAAACAATAACAAAACCACTGCGAATACGAACAGCAATGCCAGTACGGGACAAGTAACAACATCCACAACAACCGCATCACAATCCACAGGCATCACAACTACAACCAGCAACACCTCCTCCACCACTCACACAATGGTCTGAAGGAAGCATGAAAGTCAACAACAACAATAGTTGCATGTAAGCGTAAAATAATACTGAAGCATTCACATCAACTTTTCCGCTCCCCACCACGCATCATATTGGTCCCTATTCACACGCACACAGACATCCATCTCCCAAGCAAGCAAAGACCCCCCTCCCCCCAGCCACCCTCAAACATAATACCCATGAAAATATGCAGTTGCAATTGCATCTGCCGAACCAACAAATACCAAAGGATCATCCGAAAGGATAACAGCAATTTCAACAAAAGGGAGAATGAAAAAAAGTATCCTGCAACAAGAAAAAAAGTGATGCATAAACAATCAACGTGTACCGGAAACCAAAGTAAACTATAGCAATAGTAACAACAGCAACAACATCATCACCTGTATATCCTTACAAGACGAACGGAATCGATTCGAAGAAGAACTCATCATCATAGTGAAATATGTGGTTGTAGACTTTTTCCTATACATATATATTTTAAATTTTTTTTTAGAATTTGTTTTTGTTTAGCTTTATTTGTTTATTTATTTATTTATTTTCTACTGTTGTCTTCAAATTCGTCCATATGACGTTTGTAGGTTGATATATAACATACAACAACTAGTACTAGTACTCTGCTACAAAAAAAAAAACAAACATACATATATATAAATGAAATCAAGAAAACAAAAATCTTTTCGTTTTTTTTATTATTTTTTCAAATTTTCTCTCTCAGTCTGTCTTTCTCTCCTGTTTTGTATTTAGAACATAAGATTGATTGTAAATATCTACATTTTTAGGGACATACAAAAAAAGAAAAACATTTTCATGGTTGAAATATCAGTTAGCATGTGTTTTTGTTACACTTGAAAAATTCTATCAACAGGGTAGAATTTTTTACTTAGAAAAAAAATGCGTTAAAATTTAAATTCGGAAAACATAAAAGACTTATAAATTTGCAATAATTTCAAGTTACACTGTACAATACAAGAAATAATTGTCGGGAAGTTAAAAAAAATATATATATATATATAGAGGGGTTAAAAATAGAAGACACGTGTATCGGCGTTTTGTAAGACATTTTAATGTATTCGGATTTGAATTTCTCGAAATCCTTGCATTTTAGGTATGTGGTGTCTTTGTCAATATTACTGATATAAATGTAAAGAATATTTTTGTCGAATACGATAACCCTCCGACGACACTCTGAAAAGGTTTTTTCGGGGTCCATTTCAAAAAATGATTGAAAAGTCATTTAAAACGGGAATATAGCAGGTCGGAATATTCTTCAAAAATGTCCGCAATGAAGTTGCAAAATAAGTCTCCGAATAGACTTAAACACAAAAATCAATCTGAACGTCAAAAATCTTAAAAATAAGAAAACTAATTTTAGGCTTAGAACCGATCTTATTCCGAGTTTGTATCATTTTTGGAACTAGTTGTCGTTTTAGAAGGACTGTATAAAAGACAAAAATATTCTACATCAAATTCTAGTATACATCACTGAACAAAAGAAATCAATATATATATAATATATACCCGGAATATAGATACCTTAATGTGGGACAAAAAATATTACTAATTTTTTCATAGAAATTTTTCAGTATTTTTTTAACAAGTTGTATGAAAGCAACATGAAACTTCATTTTTCGTACAAAGTGCCAAAGAATGAAATATTCGACGTCCGTATAATAAATTGCAATGACTTTTGATTACAACTTTTCCTATCAATAATCAATTTAAGGGGCGATGTCTAATTGTGAATCGCGGTATAATTACAACAGACATACAGACGGTCTAAATCGTCATAGAATTTCATATTTTATGGGATATAAACTGACAATCTGGAGTTCCAAACACCCTGGTGGAATACGGTTATATGAGGACAATCCAATAGGAATTCATAAAAATTGATTACAGCGAATTCTGTTGTAAGAACCCATTTAAAAAACTCTAAATACCGAGTTTTTGAGGTATATGAAGTCTTCCCCAAAAAATTAGACCAATATTGTGGTACCCACTGATAACCCAAAATACTAAATTACAGGTAAAAAAGTTGACCAATATAGATAATTTTTAGTAGAGAGATCTGGTATCGAATGAGAACCCAAAATACTAAATTTCAGTTAATTCGATTAAAAATTCGTGTCCAAAATATTCAAAATAACGCAAAATTGGAGGAATCGTTATGTGGGGGCTACCCGGAAATGTGAATCAATATTTATAATTTTTGGTATGAAAATTTTGTATCCAACATACAACTTCGCAGTCAATTCAATAGAAAGGCTTGATCAATAACCTCAAGGTCCGTATATTTTGCCGTTATATGGAGTCCAGCCCAAAAAGTTGACCGATATTTATAATTTGTAGCCCCTTATATGGGGGCTACCCAAAATAAAGCACCGATAGTGATAATTTTTGGCGGGAATATTTAGTATCCATTTAGAAGGCAAAATACTCAATTACAGATAATTCGACCAAAAAAAAAAAAAAAAAAAAACTTGAAACGTTTATAAAAACCGAAAATATAAAAATATAGAGGTACCTCTATATGGTGGCTGCCCCTACATTACCTGCATGCCTAGAACGTCTTAGAATTTTACCCTGATCAAGAATATCGATACTTTATAGGGTCGAAAATGAATATTCCGATGGGTCACAAACGTAATTATAAAATAAATATATCCTCCATACTATGGTGGAAGGTACCAAAACATATAATATCAAAAATAATTCAATGTCTATGTGAAAATCGGTTTTAGCAGGAACTTGTTTTTGCGATCTGAGTTGTAGCCGATAGTCCGGAAATAATAAATTTTATTTTACATCTAAACGAGAAATGTTGTCTCCCATTGGGTAGGGCAACATTCACATTTCCTCAAAGAAGAAAATAATATTGAATTGGCTCCATTTTTTTTTCTGAGGGCAATGAGGCCTCTAAAGCTGCATTTGATCCACAAAATTCGTATGTCTCCTTAAATGTTCAATAATATTGAAATGACACCCCATTTATCCTAGTATAGTTTAAATATTAAAATTTTAGATAATTGGGAGGGTTGTGTCTAACAGTGCGACTCGGACCTTTAAGCCCACTTAACTGGTAGTTTGATTGAAGCTACGTTATACCATGCGACATTTCCGGCACTTTTATTCATAAATGCGGCTAAAACCTTAAAAATACATAAAATGGTGCAGAACTTATGACGAATATGGAAGCTATGTCAAAACAAGAACCTTTTCTTAAAAACATAGTTTGCGATCAGAGCTTTTGCCTTTTGAGAATCCGAACTGCTATAGTTTAGGTATGCGCATATATGTCGTTTTCATTCTAATCATATACAATTTTAGTAATGCATTATAATGCTCTTTTTTAACAAGAGCTACAGGCTAGATTCACTCCTGAGTCTAGGGATCATTACATAGGGATTAATATTGGCTGGGGGGTATTTTAACACTCCGATAAACAGATTCTATATTACAACCAGAGATGGCCTGTCAGAAACAGTGACGTAAATGACATACATTTCCGACGTATAATACATACGTCAGAAACGTCGGAAACCTACCCAAATTCATTAGGTTTTTGACAAAATAGTTATTTCCATTAATCAATTTGGAAATTACGTATGCTTTACTCAAATCCATAAAAAATTTGAAAATTTTCTAGAAATTTATCAGTTCTAGCAAGGAATAGTCAGATATATATAAAAATAATATATATTCTTGAAAATAACTTTATATGCTGATAATATTGAAATAAATGGCGTTTACTACATTTATTACATTTTATACAGGTATATGACGTTTTCGACGTTTACACCTTTTGGCAGTCGAAAACCTAAAAATTCGTCACACGGACCATCCCTGATTACAACCACTTTATTGCACACATTTGCCAAGGGCCTTGAAAATAACTAACATAAGACATACCTGTTACTTGGGAATTATGTCAAAACAGCAGAGTTGCAGTGTTGAAGCGAATTTGCAATTTTGTTAATTTCCCATTACTGGGGACATTAAACAAAAATCAAATATCAAACTTTGGTAACAGCCGCCATCCATACAGCAACTCAAGGCAATGCGGACATTTTGTCGTATTAGCAAAATTTTCATAGTTCTCAGTTGTGAAATTGCAATATTTATTGGCATACGTATAAACGACACATTCTTCCCTAATAAATAGTGAAAGATTTATCCAACTACCTCAATTCATTCTAAAGTTATAGCCATTTGAAGTTGACCTTGTGGCAAAAATATAGCGGCTACACGATTCTGTTCGCCTAGTATCTAAAAGTGGAAAAATGGCTGAAATGCATATGGCAAAAAACCGAAGAAGGCAGCCAGCTAGCTGTGTTACCAGATCGCTTGCATAGAGTTATTGATGTTAGTAGGTCAATTATGAGCATACTTTTAGACGTTACATTAAAACCGTTTACCACTACATTCTCCTTATACGTTTCTATGTAAGTGGTGCGCCTGAAAGTATGCTCATAATTTACCAACGTATATCATAACTCAAGCATAACACAATACGGCAATGTTGCTGCTGCATTTTTCTGCTTTTAGTGGAAATGCAATTTCTTCATTTTTCCAATTTGAGGTACCAGGCAAACAGAATCGTGTAGCCGCTATATTTTTGCCACAAGGTCAACTTCAAATGGCTATAACTTTAAAATGAGTTTAGATATTTGGATGAAACATTCACTGTTTGTTAGGGAAGAATTTGTCGTTTATATGTATGTCAATAATATAGCATTTCAAAACTGACAGCTATGAAAATTATGCTAATTTAAAAAATTGTACAAATCGCTTTGAATTGGATGGATTAATGGCGGGTTTTTCGATATTCGATTTTTTGCTTAATGTTTCCAGTAATGGAAAATAACCACATTTTCAATAATATAAGGGCGATCTTTCCCAGAATTGTGTATTTTGAAGGTTGTAGTAATATTTGAAAAGGAAAACAAATAAAACAATGTCAATCGGTGTTGCCGACAAATATTTAGTTTCAGCCTATGGTTTGCGGTTGTCTACGGAATTACACATAGTTCTTATGTTTCGTTGTTCTTATATTGTTGGTTTTATCAAAGATTTGACCTATAGAACCAATCTTCGGATTGCGATGCCACCAATGAATTAAATCGGTTATTCAATTCACTTCAAATTAAGTCAACCGGTTTGTAAAATAATCCTTTGTGGGGAGGTACTAGAAGGAATATAAGGAATAGAATAGAAAAATATTAGGTTGTTCAAAGTTTGGTTTTAATCGGATAGTCCGTTTGCATGATATTATAAAACAAATTTTTAACAAAATGTTTACCATTTTCTGTGATAGGTCCAAGGACGTATTCTGGTATTGATCGGCCATGTTTTTATATCCTCAACCTAATGCCTAATATACCAAAGCATTTAATTTTTGGCAGGAACATTTGGTACCCAATTTAAAGCCAAAATAGCAAAATACAGTAATTGTATTGTAAAGCTTGTCCAAAATCTTAACGATCCGGATATTTTGGGAGTACCTTTATATGGGGGCTATCCGGACAAAAAGTTGATCATTTTTAGTGTGGAGATTTGATACCCAATTATTACCCAAAATACAAAATTGCAGCTAATTCGACTGTGCTACAGCAGAAATGTGTCTCATAGAAATTCCTAGTCCGCCCCTCAGTGTGTCTGACTAGCTGGCTGCTTTGCATATCGTAATCCAAACTTTGCATATCGTAATATTTCTTTCAAACTCAAATCAAGTTGGAAGATGGGACACATCGGCTCACACCTTCTGGTACTGGTACTGGTCCCACATAATGTAACACTCCATACTTTATAACCCTAATTTTGATCTTGAAGTAGACGATTATACCTTTCATATGTTTATAGCAACAAGAAATGAGGTGTGCAATTTTATATAGCGCCATCTATTGATGGGCATGATTCAAATCATGCAAATCAGCTCCCAGCTTCCAAGCGTATAACTTTTGAACAGATAAACGCATTTCAACAAAAATGGTGTCATAAGAATGAGTAAATAATCTACTTTAGTATAACCTGATAATTTGTAGAACAACAGATTTACCTTGCATTTAACCGGATTTCGTTAACCCAGTGGGTTTCAATTGTCAATTCCTTTGCATATATGTCAAATAAATCCTCATAAAGTAGGTTAACCCGGTAAAAAGTTCTAATGTATATGCCGTTTAGGGAAATGAAAGAAAACTTTATTACGACATTTCATATTCAAATAACCTATATTTAAATCAATTTAACCCAATAACTTCACCTTGCACCAAACACATTACTCCTCAAACACCATCGTTAATCGCCTTCCGAACTTCATACATAAACAACTTAATATCAACGAAAGGTCATTTAAAACAAACATAAACCGCACAACAATTTTATCACTTTGACGGCAAACAACAGCAGTGCAAAAAGTGCAGTTCAAGATAACCACCAAAGAATGCAGTGCAATTTTGCACCATTTAAACAATTTTTCGTTTTATGGCCAAACATTTGCTTTTTTAATGCTCGAACACATGCTGTAAACACATTTTTTTACAATGGCAATAATATTGGTTGGATTGATGGTTTGGTGATTGGATTGATTGATTGGTTAATCATATCAAATAGAAATTATGGTATGATGGATAATCATACACACATACACTCATATGTGAGTACAAGGATTTCAATAAACATGTGCAAATTCCGTGTCAAGGATATCTGGGTTCATGTAACCAATGTGCAAGTAAAATTATGTAGACATATCTACAGAACAGAGAATCACGCATCATGTACATACATATCCAATAAAGGAAAGTAATTTCCATCATTGAAATAAAATTGGTAAACACAGTTTATTACGATTTTGCTGCTGTGTGAAAATATTTCAATTCATATCCATAGCCATTTGATGCTAGTTGTAAAAGATTGTAATAACAGTAATCATTGTAATGGAAATGTTAATGTGTTTTCATTGCAAATATTACAATGTAAATAATAATATTATTATTGTTGTAGTAGTTGAATTACTAAATTTGAATAATATCGAAAACAGAGACTTAGGTACGAATAAAAATATAAAGTTATGTAAAACTAGTTAGCCGAGCAATATAGTCGGACTTGGTCGACTATACTGAAAATAATGTTGTTGGTCCCAAAATAACACTGTGCAACACATTTTGATATTTGATAGAGGGGCTAAAAATAGAAGACACGTGTATCGGCATTTTGATAGTTCACTACGGGAGCTAACCCAAAAAGGAGTGCCAATATTTCCCATTTGACCGTATGGATTAGGTTTTATCGAAATCATGCATTATGGTGTCATTGACAATATTACTGATATAAATGTGAGGTATGTTTTGCGTAATACGTTAACCCTCAGTCGACTCTCTGAAAGGGTATTTTCGGTTCCCTTTTTCAGATATGATTGGAAATCATGTAAAAATGTCTTATATCAGGTCAGAATATTCTACAAAAATTATTATCCATCAAATTTTAGTATAAGCCACCGGACAAGAGAAATGACCGGTATATAAGACTTGATCTTAGGAGTATCTTGTCAATATCGAATTTCACTATTATTAAAAAAATATATTTTTTTTAAAAAATATTTTTTAGTTGTAAATTTTACCTAATTTTGGTACATATACAGCAAATTTTCTAGTTGTTCTACATCAAACCATCAACAATATCATACTATTTGGTGATGTTGAAAACACTATCTATGGAAAACTTCAGGTAGCACCGGTATACCGGTACGGTACAATTTTCAATGTTACTGATTTCTTCGAAATGTTCCCTCCATCTCTGAGTTTGTTCATCATTTTTTTAATAGCCTACCATTAGGACCTCTAATAGCTTGGCTCCTGGTGCACCTTCTATTTGTGAGGATATATATTGTTCGGTGTAGCTTTATCATGTTATTCTGGCTAGCTGCTTCCTCGGCTGTTTTTTCCAGATTATCTAGAAAATTGATTTTATTTTTCTTAGGTTCCAAATGTCTGATTTTTCTCTTTCGCAACTTGGTGATAAAGAGGTATTAGGTATTAAAAAGTAACAAAGCAGCAGGAGAAGATGGTTTACTAAAAGCCGATGGCAGAACCGCAGCTGAGTTACTTCGACCTCACATCATTTAAGCTATGGAGTGACTGCCTCCAACATAGAAGAAAGACATTGTTGTGAATGACAACTTGAATGATTGTAACAATTGGAGAGGAATAACCCTGCTCAACCATAATTCAGAGAATAATTCAAAGTCAAGTAGAAAACATTCTGAGAGATGAACAATAGAATAGAAGCTGCGTGGACCAAGCCAACACCCTATGAGCCATAATAGAACAAGCTACAAAATGGCGCACCCCCTGCACCTACTGTTCATCGATTTCAAGAAACATTTTATACCATCAGACGAACTGCCATATGGGAGGCATTAAGCAAAAAGCGAGTACCCCAGAACATAATGCGAATAATAAGAGCGATGTACGAAGATGAAGAATTCGATGCCCTCTGTCATCCCTACTGTTCACAATTGCTCTGCATGATATAATGAATCAAGTCTGCTCTCAGAGAAGAGGAATAACATGGCGTCTCTCACGACAGCTCAAAGACTTAGACTCTGCGGATGATATACGCATTCTCTCTCACAAGATATCCAACATGCAGTCAAAAGTAGAACATGTGGGAAACTGGCACGCTATGTCGGACTTGAGATTAATATCAAGAAAACAATGAAAATTAACAACACCAGTACGGCAAACATCGTGTTACAAGGCCAATCAAATTGAATATCGAATATTCTGGTATCTCGGAAGCACTGTAACAACAAAAAACAACCTTAAAATGAAGTCAATACGGCAGTGAAACCTGGATTGTGTCAAATACCATCACGCATAAGCTACAGGTATTCATAAACATATGCCTCAGGATCATATGCAGAATATTCTGACCCAACACTATAATTAAGGTATAGCTGTGGAACCTAACGAACCAGAAACCCATATAAAATCATGCGCAATTCTGCATGAATGGAATACTCAAGGATCAAAAAATCGAGATCGAAACACCTGGCGGCGAACAATAATCAAAGAAATAATACAAAATAACCTTACACGGGAAGATGTTAAAACAACGGCAACTAACCGAGTAAAATGACATTGAGGAAGCTCTATGCTCCCAAGAGGAGTAACAGGGAAGAAAAAAGTATTCAAAGTATGTTTATGTTTTTACCCCATACGAATTTGGCGTAGCCATGGTTACAATCAGAGAGATTGTTGAAGCTGCACTTGTAAAGTTCAGGACTTAGGGACAGCCAAACTTTCGAAACACACAAGAAATTGAATTTTCATCATCATTTTTATTTTTTTTTTCAGTTAAATTTTAATGAGACTTTCTTGAAAAGTCATATATAAAACTAGAATGCGGGGTGGCGGTGTTGGTTCTATGTAATACTTTCAATCTTATCGACTTCCTTCTACAGTAGCTTCAGAAATTCAAATACAGGCAACAAGGTATGAGCTAGGTCGTTATTCAAATTTGTATACTGTTAATTTTGAATGTCAAGTTGGAAGTGGTTTCACATATTAAGGACGCACCAAATCGATTCGTATCCTCATATATATTTAAAAAAAATTTGAGTAACTTTCATTAGAGGACACCAATTTGTGAGTACTTGGGATAAAAAAAAATATTCATGCAACAAAAACTTCCAGAATAAAATACAAACAATGTTGTATATTAAATAAAATGTAAATATTTACAATAAAAACAATCCAAACCATGTGAAAAACTAAGAAGGAAAATAAAATCAAATAATGCTTCATGTAAAGGTGCCAATTTTTTTACACACACACAAACAAACATACACATTTTCGCCATAACCAAACAAAAAGGATAAACAAATATCATTAACATCAACTACAAAAAATAAAAAAAGAATTGTAATTGGTTAATTAATAAACAATATGCCCACAGACTACATATAATATTAGATGCAATACCTAATTAAACAAAACTAATGAAAATTGAAAACAAAACAAAAAATTAAAAAATAAACAACAAAATTATAAAACAAACAAAAATAACGACAATCGTAAGCAATACCATCATTCGTACATTTAAACGAAACTACAAATAAACAAAATTGTAAACCAAAAATTTAAAAAAAAATCCCAAAAACAACAAAAAAGCAAACACATTGAATATCATGAATGAATAATAATTATTAACAAAATATTTATCGAACAGGACATATAATGTTTAGTTACTAAATCAATATTGCAATATACAAAAATAAAAATACAAATAAATACAATGTTGTTTAGAATATCAAAAATTAAATGAAAATAAATATAAAATATAAAAATAGTACATAAAAACTAATTAGCAAATGTACATAACAATTAGTGATAAAACAATGAAACAACAACTACTAGTACTGAATAAATTACAAAAAAATAAATAAATAAATGGAAAACCAAATGCAAACTCAGACGCTCACTCACACACACAGACATACAAACATATACCTGTATATAGTAATAATAAAAGGCTTGGCCAACATTATTTAAATATAATTAATAAAACATTTGTAATAAAATGTCAACAACAAAAATATTTAAACAAATTGTTGTAATTTTGATAGTCGAAAAAAAAATAAACAAAATTGAAAACACTAAATTAAAATAAATCAAATAATTTTGTGTTCATATACATTTCACACAAATCAAAATATTTATTTTTGGAAATAATATATGTTTTTGTATTTATACAAAAAATAACGAAATAAAACAACAAAACGTGAGAACAAATATTTTAACGTTTCGGAATAAAATTAAATAATCGGTTCATGTGTCAAAAGTTTATTTAATTTTAAATATTTCGGTGTAACCTTATTAAATTTGGAATGTTAAAATTGTGTAGTTAAAACTAATTGGGGTTAAATTTCAAAATGGTTGTGTTGGAAAATAGAATAAAGAGGGTTTATATGTAGATTTTGTTTCAGTAGACACAGGAGGGCCTGAAAGCGAGGCTAGGTTTTATATAAAATTGTGAGGGGATTTTTTAATATGGACTATTTTAAAATAATGACCAATATAGAATACAAATCTGCACGAGCGTCTCCACTCTTGTAATGGCAAACTACGTCCCCTCAGTAACAAGGTCATGTGTAAGGACTCAGAAATACCTAAAATCAGATAGAGCCTTATATGATGATTATGCAAAATAATAATGTTTTGCCAGGAGGTTTCGTATCCTTGAAAAACCAGGAAATACAAAGCAGAGAGACTTTGTTTAGAGAATTCGAGGTTTAAATTGGAAATTCCATAACGAAATATTTCTGCCAAGAAAAATAAAAACAATAATTAATTAAAACAATTGAAATACCCCCAAGAGGCGAAAGAAATCAGTAAACTATTTCAATATAAACCAGTAAGGAGAGTAGTAAAGTCGGACGGGGCCGACTATATGATACCCTTCACCACTTTGGGTATATCCAACAGATGGAATCCTAACAGACGTCGCATTTTTGAAGGGCCATTGACATGAAATTAAACATGTCATTCTGCAACCTATACTATATTTTGGTCAGATATAGAGTTGCTTCTTACAATGGAAGAAAATTATGTAAATAAATTAAAAGCAAAATATCGAAATCTATACCGATTTCATCGAAACTTGCCACATATTAGGTTAAACTTATTTCAGTATGTTTTTTTTTTTTGCATTCGGCCACATTTTGAGTTCTTCATTTACTTTAAAATCTAAATATTATCCGATTTTCACGAAATTTAGCACACATCGTTCCAGACTTAATTCAATACGCTATACCAAAATGCGTGCAAATCGAATGATTTCCAGAGACCATTTACCTAAAGTCGGACGATACTATGTATGTATGTATACTATGTATGGAAGCTATATCTAAATCTGAACCGATTTTCACGAAACTTAGCACACATCATTCTAAACTTAATTTATTACGCTATACCAAAATTCATGCCAATCAAAAGTTTAGCAGGGACTTTGATGCACCATTTGCCTAAAATCAGGCGAAACTATATATGGGAGCTATATCTAAATCTGATTTGATTTTCACGAAACTTGGCACACATCATTCTAGACCTTATTCAGTAGGCTATACCAAATTTCGTGTAAATCAAATGATTTTCAGGGACTTAGGTGCACCATTTACGTAAAATCGGACGAAAATATATATGGGAGCTATATCTAAATCTGAACCGATTTTCACGGCACACATCATTCTAGACCTAATTCAGTAGGCTGTACCAAATTTCGTGCAAATCGAAAGATATTTAGGGACTTTGGTACCTCATTTACCTTAAATCGGACGAAAATATATGGGAGCTATATCTAAATCTGGACCGATTTTTCCCAATTTCAATAGGGTTCGTCCTTGGGCCAAACAAATGAGCTGTGCCAAATTTCATCCAATTCGGATCATAAATGCGACTTGTACTTTGTTTACAATTTAACATGGACAGACGGACGGACATGCATAAATCGACTCAGAAAGTGATTCTATGCATATTCTCAAAAGGAACCATTGGTCTATCTCGATTATTTTTGCCTGTTACAAACATATGCACAAAGACATAATACCCTGTACCACAGTGTGGTGAAGGGTATAAAAAGTGGGTTATATGGCGATTATTACCAAAGGATACATGTTTTGGAAGGAAGTTTTTTTATAAATCAAAATATTAAATTATATCGAATTCGGTTGGAAAACGCGCTCAAAATTTCGGGGAACCGTTGTTTGGGAAGTACACAAAAAATTAGGTCTTATGGATAATTTTTGTCGCATTTATTGGATTAGAGCCCAACATGCTAAATTATTGCTATAAAAATATTACTTCTATAAAAACATACTCATACATACTCAATATCCTGATATTTGGGCTACAAAATGTTTATACCCGTATAAAAATCACAAAAATCTCAAAATACGTGCATGTTTTATGGAAGAACATAGACCGATACACCTTCTGCGTGGATGCCGTGTACCCTTCAATAAACCGAACTGCCAAATTACAACAATTTTTTAAACCTATGGATAAATCTTCGAAGTGTCGAAAATGGGTTGATACCGTCTACAGGTCTTGCACGAGTAGAAGGCTGCTTACAGGTCTTCTTTAAGATCTCTTAGAGGTATTTTACCGTTAGAAGTCATCCAAAACTTATACTACAGACTTTATAAACGGAAACGAATATTTCGTTCAATTCTTTTACTGGAAGAAAATCGAAAAAAGGAAATTTATTCACAATAATATTGAATCAGACAGTCATATATTTAAACTAGTGAGCGAAGCAGTATAGTCCGACGGGCCGATTATAAGATACCCTACCCAACTACCACCAAAACTTCAATTTTCTGCAAAACTAATGCCTGTGTCGGTGCAACATTTCGTGTGATATACACCTACTGGTGTATCAGTAGGTGTATATCATAATGTTGGCCTCTATAGCAGCTAGAAAAGCGGACAATGATAAAGTTTTTGGTTAATTCGATTCCCGAAATAATAACCGATCATTACCAGGAACAATAGGTGTAATCTTGGAACAGAGTCGGACCAATACTCACAATGTCGTGACGATTAGTCCATAGCTTTCATGGCAAATTATAATTGGTAAACGGAAATTTGATGCCATGGAGAAGGCATCGAGCGGCGAATGAATCCGCAGTTTGAAATATTTTACTTTCAATTTTTAGAGAACATTATTGAAATGTTATTGAACCGAATTAACTCGATTCGATATATTCGTCGCTGACCCTATAAAGTAAAATTCTATATAAATGTCGCCACGTCCGTCTACTGGTATTAGAAATTTTGGTTCCCATTTTGTTATAGCTTTATTGTCATTATTTTAAATTCCGCGTTCCTGAAGAACTTCTTCAATAATAATCTATATTTTGCCCCATAAACTTAAGTATTTTCATGGTTCTAGCCATATTTCTAAACCTACATTGCTTAAATTTGTTATTGCAGGTGTATGAAAGTTAAAGATTTCTTTAAAAATTTCTAATATACAGGTTGATCAAAAGCAATAGGTGCAGCCCTACAACAAAATCCCACCAATATTGGCACGAGAAAGTGTTAAAGTGGGACATTGAAACCCAACCTTCTTGTTCGATAGTTTCAACTCTAATTTATTTATGAAATATTCTGAATTAAGTACTACATAAACTAATCTAACTTAGCCTAATCTTAAACACATAACAACTATCAGTTCTCACAGTGCACATGGGGGTTGCGTTCATTTGTTTACATCAAATGAGCGCACCAATATTTTTGTGAGTAGACTTCTATTGATTCTTTATTATCAGTGCACACACACAGATCTTGTGACTGCATTGGCCACTTATCATAAAACCACTTGAACATCATTTATGAAATGCATAAATGTGCAGTGATCATAAAATAAGATGAATGAAGCCGAGCATGTTCATATTTTATGAACAGAAAGCGTATGTAACACAACAACGTAGTTTTTCGATCTCAATCGCATCACTCTGTCCTGTTCTAAGATCTTAAATGAATAATCACTGAAAAGAAAAATGCGTCAAATGGAGATATTTCGCAAAAATCAAGGCCTATTTCAAATCATAAGACAAAAAATAAAAATAAAAAATGACATTGAGAGGAATGGCAACTAAAAATCAGATCAAATCTACCGAACTTTTTATACCCTCCACCATATGGTGTGTATTACAAATACGTTAATTCCAAATCGGGGTTAATTGTATGAGAGCTATTTAAACACCTGGACCTATATTGACTATTTTTTGAAAAGAGTGGTTTTATTCCCCACAAATGTGAAATGCCAAGCTATAGCAATGGTGATAAAAACCAGCCAAAAGCCATCAAAATATTGAAAATGTTTTGGAATGCTTTAATTGCGTGCTATATTGAAATATTAACCTATCTCGAACATTCCTGAATATTTTCACCCTCTCAAAATGCAAAATTAGAATAAAAATAAGGGAAATGGGGAGGGACAATTATTTACGGTTTATGTTAGTACAGGAAAGTATATTGAAAACTTTTGTCAAATATGTTTTCACCCTATAATAACTGGGAAAACTAAAGTAAAGCCCCATCTTTTAAAAAATGTGGCTATAAGCAACATACACCAAAACGTGAAAATATATCGAACATGTTCTTAAAAAATGTTTTAAAATTACAAAATCCTTAAATGCCAAATTTCTGTCTTAACATTTGAAAAATATGAGTAAAACCTTCAAATTCGATTGAAAAACGTGCCACAAAATATTGACATTTGAGAAGGTACAGTTATACTTAAATATAGACCGATATTGATCATGTTTGGTAAGTCTGGGTTTATACATGCAACTTTTGTAAGCAACCCTGCTGAGTTCTTAGAAGTGAGATGTAAAAAAGTGACAAGGGGAAGAAATTCAAAAGAGAATCGTAGAAAGCAGCAGCAGAGTTGTTTAAAACAGTTGCATGTATAAACCTAGACTAAGATAATTTTTCAACTAGTGAGAAATCACAGTGTCAGACTATAAAAAATTCGGATTGAAAACTTCCAACTTGACTTATCTTTAAGCTTGCATTGACTGCAAATAAAAGCATCTACATGCAGAATTTTTGCACTCTATCACTATAGTAGTGAATTTTGCCTACATTAAGTTATAGAAAGTATGATCGAGGCTGAGAAATTTTGATGTCAACCTCTGCATCATACTTTATTTTGATTGAACTAGAATATTGAATATTAATTTTTAACCCTTGTCCTTGTAAATACCCAATTCGCTTCTTATGAATTCATCTTTGAATTTAAGAAAAGAAAAGTTTTCTTCTAAATGTTCACCATTCTCTGAGGAAGGTACAACGAAGGGTGTACTGATAAGACACATGTTTGACCGTGATCTAAATATGAAGTAAATATATACATACTATTAGATAATATTCTTCCTCTGATATTCTTCCTCAGATGGAAACTTTTTACAAAATAGCTAAATTTGGAAGGAAGGAAATGATGCAATTTTTACTATTCCTTCTTCGCCAGTTTTTCTGAAATTCAGTGCTATAATGTGTTGTACAATTAATAAATAATATATCTATTTCTAACGGTCACCGATCAAATTTACTTTCAATATTCCAGTATTTATTTTATACATTGATTTGAGAAATCCCTATATCCTGATATTCCCTTTGGATTCTTTAGAATTTTAAATCATGTTCCACACCGTACCTTTCTCACCATGTGAAAGATTTTTACCTCAATTAATTGAGGATATACTTGAATAAGCTTTAATTTTATTTTATTCGAATAAACTCTCTATCCCTAATACAAACATAATCGGAACGGCTTATCAATTCTATGCAATATTTTTTGATGAATCCAAACTTATTGAAATAAGAAACTAAACCATAATTATTGCTAAGAAGATGTTTTTTTTCTGAAGAACATTCTTCAACGGATCAGCGGACAAGTACCCATTGTTCTCTAGTTTAACAATATAATTCAATAACAAAATAATTAAAAATATTGTGCAAAACAACAATAGAAACTCAATCCCCTTCTCCCCATACACCAACAACAACAAACTAACATCTGAATTATCCTTTTCTTCAAGTACGGCGTGTTGTTTTAATTTAATTGTTGTAAAGTGAAAAAACAAATATCAGCAACAACAAAGGATTTCATTCGTGTATTATATCAAACAACAGTAGCAACAACAACAAAGCATCCAACCAACCTACCATTCCATCCAGCCAGCCAGCAGCAATAATTCTTACATTAAAAAGTGATAAATCATAACAAACCATAAAAGTCATTACAGTAACAAGCGAACGGCGGATAGCAGAGGCAGTTGCAGTACCGAGTAATACCGAAGAACAAGTGTAATTAAATTTTTCTCTGTTCTGTTCGAGAACAATTAAAGTGTTGGAAAAAGTTACAAAACCACCAGCCAAACAACCCATTGAGAATAACCACAGAAATCCGAAGAAAATCAGCAAAGAAAAAAATTAAAACAATAACATCGAAGAAACAATGGCCACGTAAGCCACTACCAGCCACCAAACAATCCGCCAAGTCATCTTGGAATAATAATACCAACAACACCAACACAGCATCAGCAACAACATCAAAAAAAGTAGTGCAAAAGAAATCCCAGAAATGTGTATTGCAGTACCTGGAATTAAGTTGACTGTGCAGCCTTTTTTAAAGCAATGGCTTCAGCTCACCATTCTCAAGTCAGCAACTTGATTCCAGCAATTGCGATACAACAACTCAACAGCATGGGAATGGGAAGAGTAGTCCACCACCACGCCAAGTGTCAGAATAAAAATCTTAAGATGCACTTCGGAAAGCAAATAAAAATACAACGAGCGGTGTGTAAATTTTAATACGGAAATAGACAAAGTGAATTACCCAAACAATCAAAACTGTTGTGTAAAATATTAAGAATTAAGAAAAAAGTGAAGTGAATTCAAATGACTAATTACTGACTGAAATAAAAATTAAATTGAAGTGGCATAAACAGCAGCAAGTGGAGTAGCTATTCTGAAATGTATAGAGTAAATATTGGTGATTATCTGGGTATTTTTATGTGTGTGTATTACGGGACTTACAAAAATGTATAAGGAAGGTAAAATTCTGCAATATTAGGAAACGATCGAAAGAATATTGGACACACATCATTCGTTACTCTGTGCAAAATTTCGTGTCAGTAAAAACACATTATGCAAATTGGTGCACCATTTGCATAAAATTGAAGGAAAATATATATTGTGGCTATATCTAGATATGAACCGATAGTCACCAATACACAAAATTCTAGCAACCATAATAAGAAGAGTATTGAAATGCAATAAAAACCAGTGAGCGGTGCAGTATAGTCGGACTTGGCTGGCCATATGATACCTAACACAACTACCAGTGAACGTTAACTTTCTGCGGATTTATATTCCGAACCTGGGCAATATTTCGCGATATTTGCACCATCTAGTGTGATAAAGATAATACTAAACATATGTTAGAATTTCTCCCATATCCGACCACATCCATCAATAGAATTGATAGTATACTAAAGGTCAAAAGTTCCTCATTCGTACAAATTACCTGGCTTATGACTGACCATTTGTTCCATAAGCCGATTTTTAAAAAGATTTCAAGGCTCGTTGGTCTTGTGCGCAGCTCTTCTAATTTGAAAGACCATGTTTCGAAATGTTGTCTTCCACTCGATCTTTCCATCGAGTTCGTAGCATTCCCATTCTGCGTGAACCTTCACTCGATGTCCGAGAATAGATGGTACAGCTCATGGTTCGTTTGACGACGATATTCACCGTTGACGCAGATAGGCCCATAGATCATCCGGAGAATTTTTCTCTCAAACACTCCATGAGCTGTCTCATCTGCTTGCGCAAGTACTCATGCGTAAGATCAAAACAACAGCACGGGTAATATCAGCGTCTTATAGATCGTGAGTTCGGTCTGGCGAGAGTTGGCCTTGCTTTTGAGTTGTTTACTTAGACCATAGTAGCATTTGTTCTTCTCAGGATTTCAAAGCTGATTTTATTGCTTTTGTTAATGGCGGTACCGAGGTATATAAAGTCGTTCACTACCTCGAAACTTTAGTTTTAAAGTTCCACAGTTGATACCATCAGCTTGTTCTTTTCGCCATATGCTGCCAGACCCACTTTTCCAGACTCCTTTTCTATTTGTTCAAAGGTGGCTGTTATCGTTCGCAATATTCGACCCATTATGTCGATGTCGGCGGCCAGTAATATATCCTGTTTGGAGTATAGAGTAACATTTCTGTTCACATTTGTATCTTTCCAGCAGAATGTTAAAAAGGTCACAAGACAAACTGTCAACTGCTGACCGTGTGCCAGTTAAAGTTATCCTGCATAGCCGCATTAATTTTGCAGAAATGCCGAACGCAGACATGGCTTTAAATACCTCTGAGCGGATTGGGCTGTCGAATGCTGGTTTATAGTCAACGACCAGGTGGAATGTGTCGCAGTGTTTTTCGTGGGTCTGGTCTATGGTGGATTTGCAGGTCTGAAGTCGCACTGGTATAGTCTAATAATTTCATTGACCATTGACTTCATAGCTGGATGGCACTACATATGCGATGGGAAGGTTTATATCGCCTTGTCACCTTTTTGTGCACGGGACACAGGATGCTGATGTTCAATCATTGGGCATGTATTCCTCTAGCCAAATTGTACAATCAGCTTTTACAATATGTTCCTTCCAGGTCCTCAACACTCTGCCTTTATCTGTCACCAGGTTTCCTTCTTCATCTCTACAGGAGAATGTGCCTGCAACAAATCTTTCTCTTATGTGTGTTAACTCGTTGGTAAAATTTCCGAACTTCATTCTGATTCCTGTATATCTCGATTTTCCCACGCTCTCGTTTTTCTGGATTTTTCTTATATCTTTTAAAAATACGTTTCTCCTCTCTCCTTTTTTCCCGATAATTCTCTTTCACATTACGTGTTGCTACTGTTTGCAGAGTTGCCCTATACGCTGCCTTTTTCAACTCAGTAGCATTACGACACTCCTGATCGTGCCATTCTTACGAATGTATTCCTCACAAAAAAAAAAAAAAAAAAAATATATATATATACCACTATTTACTGTTCGGCTGTTTTATGTTTTGACATAGACAATTCGTGTTTCTCCTCACATACTCGATTGTGGTTAGTTTAGCATTTCATTGTTTATTTCAGACAATGCGTTGCTATTATTAAATTCGCATATGTAGTTTCCAAATTATTTTGATATAAAAACCATATTTATAATGTCAATTATGTGTTGATACGAGCAACATGACCTACCGAGTGTTGAACATTGTTATATGTGATGATTGTTCTAATTATGACTTAACAATGAGAACATGAAGGATGTCAGTAAGACGAGACCAGGACATGACAAATAACAGAAGGTAAAAGGCAAATATGAAAATCTAGACTACAGAAAGTTTATATACCATAGAAAACCACCGCCTATGTTTTACAGGTAAATCTTCTACTGATCGCCATTATCGATCGACATTCTAGATATTTTGCATCACTTTTGGGTTCAGCTGAGGAAAACAAAATTTCAATTATAAAGGTTTTATTTAGGTTATCGAAATAGCGAATAATTTTAGTGGCTCTTTATGTTGAAATCATTAATCTAACTCCACGAAATTTAGCTCACACTAAGAGTTTGCTTTTATAGATTTTCAAATTTGAAAAACATGTATTTAAAATTCCAATAATAGGTAAAACTTGCCTGAGATATGAGTATCCAAACTAAGAACCCGTTGTATTAAACTCATTTTACTCGAAATTATATGAACTTTATATGTTTTTTATGGGGTTATAACACACACACAATTTTTTCGCAAGCGAGAGGATTAACAATTTTTTTTTTTGGTAAACGATATTTGGAAAGTAAAGGTTCCATTTCTTCGTTAAAGTCAGAATTTTGACTTTGAAAGTTCAGAATTTTTTATCTAAAATTTTTTAAGTTCCTCTTCGCTTCGGGACAAGGTTATAAATTTCTTAATGGTCCCACAAAACTATATGCTAGCTATATGTTCAAGTTAAAGCTTTTTGACGAAATGCATTAGCCGACAATCTTAACACTTCAACCTTTCACTAAATAGTCACTTCGGCTTCAATTGTCTTAAATACACATGTTTTTAATTTTTTTTACCTTTTTCAAAAATCTGCACAATACCTAGGTATTAATGCATTATTTGTTTTTGTTCTCATGGTTTTGATTTTTCTTCTAAATTTTGTTGACAAAAATCAATCGTTATGGAAGTGAGAAATTATTCAACACAAATAAACATTTTTATACTTCAGTAAAATAAAAAAAAAAACAATTGCTAAAAATCTTTTCTACGTGAACAAAACACAGAAATAACGTCTCCCTATAACTAAGCTATAACAAACCAAACAAAAATATTTTCTAAAAGAATTTATTTTTATAAATGTATATTTTATAAGACAAAAATAATTTTTTTATAACAAAACACAAAAAAATTAATTACTAACTAACATTTCTTATAAAGAAATACAAAAACTAAATGTTTTTTGTTTACACCCAAAGATATTTTCATTAGAAACAATATTTTGTTTAACAAAATAAAAAAAAAACTAAATTATTATTTGCTAGACTTCATCAGAAAAAAATTTATATAATTTATTTTTTTATAATAAAATATGTGGATATGCCAAAACAAATAGAACACTAAATGTTGATTCCTTAATTTTTCAGTTGCTATTAAAAACCAAAAAAAAAAAAATTAAATAGAAATTTAGAAAATAAAACGAAATAAATAATTAAATAGAAAAGCAAAACTTAATAAATTATTGTTATGTCTTCTGTAGTTGTAAATGATTAAAAAATATGTTATACATTAAAATAAAAAAAATAAATACTAAACAAAAACATTTCATAAATTCATAAAAACCCTTTACCCTCGGACTCCTATCCATTTAGCAAATAATTAAATAATCAAAAAATACTAATATTTAGCAATGAATTAAGGTTAATAGTGAGAATTAAATAGAACAAATAACAAAAAAATATTAATTAATTAATATAAGGCCATCATATTTTTATGCATAACAAAAAAAAAAAACCGACAACAAAACCCTTGTACTCTGTATGTAATATTAAGAGTGAAATTAAAATAAAAAAGAGACAAACAAAGAAATGAAAACAAAATTAATATTTAAATATTAAATTGTAATGCAAAACATACTAACTACCATTTATTATTATTATAAATGTACGAATAACAACAAACATTACTCAATACAACTGAAAAAAAAAATGAAAAGAAAAAAAACAAACAACAAAAAATATAGTTATTAAAATAACAGACAAAGAGAAGAATAAAATAAAACAAATAAATAATTAAATAAAAAAACAAACAGTGTTAAAAATTAATCAAAAAGTCAAATGAGTTTCATTTTTATTTACAATGTGGGACAGCGGTAAGTGAGCTGTTGTGGACATGTGAAAATATACCGCAGGTGTTGCATACCAAAATAATGCAAAAATAAATAGACTCGCAATGATATGAATTATCAACTAGAGTAAGCATGGAACATGGACTGAAGTATATTTTTTCAAATTTTCAGTTTCAACCGGCTAGCAAAGAAGAAGGAAATATATTGACAAAATGTTGTTGGCTTGTGGTTTTTTTGTAATTAAAGAAAAGTCCTTCTTTTCGATGGTGTGTAGAACATCCACATCTTGCAAGTAGAAAAACTGCATATAAAATTAGTAAAATGACGGATCTATTAATTATTTTTTGGAAATCGCCTAAAATAAGGAATATCTCATCTCCATCGTCTGTTCATACGATAACTATGTACACTCTAAATTATTTGTTGAAAATTCCAATTAAAATCACTGTGATTTTTTTGCGTACTTTCTTGAAAGTGCGTAATATACAACAAAATATTGTGTAATTTGTATAAATGTTTAATTTCAAGCAGAAATAATATCAAAAGGCATTGTTTCAACAGATTAAAATTAAACACATAATTTAGCAAAGACACTCTTTAACAACAAATAGTGTGTAGGTTTCAAGAAGAAGAACAACAAAACCCATAATGACGAGGTGACGCTTAGTTCTTTGTGTTGTTTTGAAGTAAATAGAAACAAGTGAAGTAATAGAAGCAAGGAAAAAAGAAAAAATTATTAAAAATGTATGTTTGTGAAAAGATGATTAAAAATATTGGTAGGCAT
Source organism: Musca vetustissima (assembly GCF_032173495.1). Taxonomy (NCBI): domain Eukaryota; kingdom Metazoa; phylum Arthropoda; class Insecta; order Diptera; family Muscidae; genus Musca; species Musca vetustissima. The sequence goes on from NW_026874526.1 coordinate 141,330, forward strand.
TTTCATATCCATAAAAGCCAAACCACCACAAAAAAAAATTGCATCAATCTGAATTGAAAGCGGCAGTGAAGTTGATGTACCACGCAGAGGGCATACTTCAATGATAACAAACATATTCCTACTGTCAAGGTCATCTTAGAGAACTGCCCCTGTATTCTGTAACTTTTTAACAACATTCGATATCGAATGTAGTTAAAAGTTACAGAATAGGCCTTCTGGCCTATGATATTTCACAAGGTCTGTATATTTGGTCATTTTCAAAAATTTATGGATTCAGAAACAATTTTGTTTACGTTTCTATTATATAAGGAATTTAAGGCACCCGCAGATGATGCCTGTAGATTCCTGTCTTAAAAAATGTTGGTCTTTAGAATTACTAAACTCTGATATCGAGTTTTGTTAGACTGTCTTCATTTTCATCTCTGACGAAAATATATTTGTAATATATTTAAATCTGAAGCGATTTTTACGAAGCTTAGCCGACATCATTCTAGACTCAATTCAGTATGCCCAATTTCGAGCAAATCGAAAAATATATAAAGATTTTGGAGCACCATTTACATAAAATCGGACGAAATTATATATGGGAGCTATATCTAAATCTGAACCGATTTTCAGGAAACTTGACAGTCATCACTCTAGGCTCAATTCAGTACGTTATGTCAAATTTCGTGCAAATCGAAAGATATATTGGGACTTTGGTGCACCAATTACCTTTAATCGGACGAAAATATATATGAGAGCTATATCTAAATCTGAACCGATTTTCATGAAATTTAGCACACATCACTCAAGACTAAATTTAGTACGCTATCCCAAATTTCGTGCAAATCTAAAGAAATATAGGGACTATAGTGCACCATTTAACTATAATCGGGCGAAACTATATATGAGAGCTATATCTAAATCTGAACCGATTTTCACCAATTCCAATAGAATTCGTCCTTGGGACAAATAATTGAGCTGTGCCAAATTTCATCCAAATCGGATTATAAATGCGACCTGTACTTTGTTTATATTTTAACACCAAAAGGCGGACGGACGGACATGCATAAATTGACTATGCATATTCTTAAAAGGAACCATATGCTATCTCGTTTCCTTTTGCCTGTTACAAACATATGCATAAAAACATAATGCCCTGTGCCACAGCGTGGTGAAGGGTATAAAAATAATATTAAAAGAAAATAGTCCGAATTTGCCCTGTTCATAAAAATAGTAGTAAGTAACTTAAAACGAAAATAACACAAAAATATTGGATAAAAGCTATAGTTTAATACACTTATAGCTTTGATAAGGTCCTTGCATCGCTGTTCTGGTATCTGAGCAGTTGTTTGGTGAACTACGTCCCATAATTCGGCTTTTATTGTTGGTTTGGCATTGGCCACACATCGTTTTACATCTTCCAACATTATTACGTCAATCCTTTCGGATTCAAATCATTCCTTTGCGTGTTTGCTGGCATGTTTATTTCATTATACTGTTGAAATGTCCTTTTTATGGGCATTTCCTAACTGGCATATGGTAGCATACTATTTTTAGGATATTAACATACACCGTTCTATCCATTATACCATTAATCATATATGAAAAACAGGCCCAAACCATTATACTATAGACTGCATGCTTTACAGTTTTGGTTGTGTATTGGTATTCTGTGTTTGGGGGAATTCGAACATACTGCCTGCAGCCTGTTCTGCCATATAAGAACATTTTTGCTTCATCTCTCCATAATATATTACCCCACTTTACGAGTGGCCAGCCTTGATATGATTTTGTAAAACTCAACTTAGCCTTGGCACGATTCTTTGACAAAGGGGACCTTTCTAGGACTTCTGGTATATAGATTATTTTCAATCAATCTCAGTCGTATAGTCACATCAATGATTTGTAGATTTAAATTAGTTTATATAGTTTCAGAGGAAGCTGAAGGGTTCACCCTACTATACCGAATTAGGCACCTATCCCCCAAATTTCTTGTACTACGTCTACGGCCATGTAGTTCAAGATTTTTCTTATCTGTTATTGCGGTTAATACCATTTTAGGACTTATTCAAAGATATTTTAAATTTCTTTGTACATTTTCCCTTCATTTCTCAGCTTAAATTGTCCGCTTGCATTTCCGAATTGACTTTTTTTTTAATAAAAAAATGTTTTTAAGTCTGAATACTTTATGTATATATTTTCAATAAAAAATAATGAGAAAGCCAGTGAGAAAACCAGTTTCGTGATAGTTGCACCCTCTTGCCCGATTTGAGGTCAACAGAACCTCTTCCTTACACTGACATATTTTCGAATATTACCAATATTCACTACAGCCCTTCTCATTACTTGTCCATATTCCCTTCAACGTGGGTTGTGTTGAGATGTTCGGCTTATAATTGTAGCCTAGATCGAATCGAAAAAAACACAAAATAAATTTTTCGATCCACTTCGTCCCAACATTATTATCAGATCATCACCGAAAATTATAGGCGTTGTCCTTGACCTAGCTATATTTCCGCCCTCTAGTGTGGTAATGGTTTATTAAATAATATTTGAATACGTAAGCACCTGTAAATATTTACGTGTAACTCCCACATTTGAGTAGATACGACAATATAATTGGTATCAATTTAAAGGTCAACCACTCCTCTTAGATATACTATCAACTTCTCGGCTTTATGTCCTTCAAGAGTAAATATATATGCCATAGAATACAAATTTTGTAATTTTTCACACAAAAGTCAGGGTCCATTTGACAAGCTAAATATTGACCAATCTTTACCAAAACAGGCATGCTTATTCTTTGGCCTAATCCCTTTCTCCATGTTCAAATTCGAGATGATTGGGCCATAATTGCGGCCTCTGGAGCGACCAGAAAAACGGACAAAAATTAAGTATTTGGTCCATTTCATCCCCTAAATATTAACCGATCTTTATTAAAAACAATAGGGGTCTTCATTGGGCCGAACCCATCCTACATTTCGTTAAGATTGGTCCATAACTGTGGCCTGTATCGTGTTTACAAATTATAATGGACAGACGGACGGACACACATGTCTAGATCGACTCAGCTAGTCGAGATATGACGATCGGTATAGTTAAAGGTGGGTCTAGGACCCAAACTCTTGGGGCTGCACAAAGCTATAATACCCTGCCAACATAATTGTGTAGGGTATAAATATAAACAAAGTGAATAAGTTTGTTTTCGTAAAGATATCCTTTAAAAATGTTCTGAGGGGGTGTTTAGGTTTTGGCCGGCAATGTATATTCAATTTTTATAATAATGCATTCAATTACTTCATAACGATTTCGAAGGCTATTTAGATGTTATGTTAAAAGCATTAATAAAGAATTTCCATCTCTGACAAGATAATTAACTCAGATAAAAATATCAACAATAAAAAAACTTACCACTGTATTAGAGAGATCAAGCGACGACGTCGACTGTGAGAGAACAAAATACGCTAGCGTTGACGTCGATATATGTGTAAAAACGGCCAGCGATTAAGCACGACAAAGGATGACTAAATAACAAACACAACACCACAAAACAAAGTTAATAACAAATAAATATTTGATTCATTCGTTTGTTTATGAAATCACTACACCGTATTTAAGATGAAGAAGTGACGAACAAACGCCGAAACCCGAATCGGCACAACGAAGAGAATTTTGCAAAATTATTTGCAAAGAGAGTGCAAAATAAACTGAACAAAAGAATCTTTCAGAGTTACCATTTCGAAAAAAAAAACTACTTAAACTTCCTATTTAGAATACGACTTGACTGAAAAAATAAGAAATGTAATGAAATAAATATTGCTAAGGTTCAAACGACTAAAAACGACGTTCGGCAGGTCAATCGGGATTATATATATATGTTATGATGTAGTAGGTAGTTCATGCACCGAAAAAGTATTATTCCAACACCCTAGTTTGAAAACTTAAACGGGCTTTTTAAATTTATTATTTATTCACCACTTCCATAATAAAATTAGTTAAAAAATTTATTAATACCAAAAAAGAAGAGAAACTTTTATGTGGTGTTATATCAAAATTTGGACCTTTATATACACCGCACTAATTTGTAGCCACCCTTTATACCAAATTATACCAACAATTGGTTTGAAAATCTGGTTAAAGATGGCACTGTTATATGTGAGCTATACCAAATCATAAAACGACATTGGACATTTTTGGTAGGAAGATATAACACCCCATACGAATTTCATAAATCAAATTAGAGAGAATTCGGTTGAAAAAAATGGGCAAACCATTTTATGGAGGCTACACGTATCTTGGGCCCATATTTGTTAAAGCACGTGTCTATACTCACCAAGATACAGAAATATGAGTTATAACGTTATATGGGGAATTGCCTTAAAAAGTGAACCCAAATTGGTTGAAACACGTGCTCAAGCTCCCCAAAGGAAACTCATAACTAAAAATTTTAAGCTAATATTTCGGTTGAATTTTCAAACACTTTACTTTGCTTAAAAGAAACCAGTAAGGAAAGCAGTAAAGTCGGACTGGGCCGACTATATGATACCCATCACCACTTTGGGTATATTGTACATATGTATCTCCTCCAAGGAACATACGCAAGTCTTTCTGCAACCTATGACAAATTTAATTTCATTCGGGCAGATTTAAAGTCGACTTCGTACCATGGGACACATTTGTGAAAAACAACTTATAACAAAATTAATATACGCTATTCGGTCGCCGCACTGTTAAAGTTTTAATTTCATTCAGACATCCATTCGAAATACATATGGAAGCTATGACAGCATCTACATCAATTTCAACAAAACGCAATAACGTTATTCAAGTCTCAACTTGATACGATGTGCAAAAAATCGTGTTAATCGGACAAATTAAATAAATGGTGCACCAAACTTCTAATGGTGCACCATTTATTTAAATTGGGCGAATATATATGTATATGTGGTAGCTATATCGAAACCAGAACCGATTTTTCCGAAACTTTGCACACATCATTCTAGACTTAATTCAGTACGCTGTGCCAAATTTCATGCAAATCGAAAGATATATAGGAACTTTGGTGCACCATTTACATAGAATCGGACAAAACTATATATAGGAGCTATATCTAAATCTGAACCGATTTTCACGAAACTTATCACACATCATTCTGGACCTAATTCAGTACTCTATGCCAAATTTCGTGCATATCGAATGATATATAGGGACTTTGGTGCACCATTTACCTTAAATCGGACGAAACTATATATGGGAGCTATATCTAAATCTGAACCGATTTTCACAAAACTTGGCACACATCATGCTGGACCTAATTCAGTACTCTATGCCAAATTTCATGCAAATCGAATTATATATAGGGACTTTGGTGCACCATTTACCTTAAATCGGACGAAACTATATATGGGAGCTCTATCTACATCTGAACCAATTATCTCGAAACTTTGCACACATCATTCTGGACCTAATTCAGTACTCTATGCCAAATTTCTTGCAAATCGAATGATATATAGGGACTTTGGTGCACCATTTACCTTAAATCGGACGAACCTATATATGGGACCTATATCTAAATCTGAACCGATTTTCTTCAAACTGGGCACACACCATTCTGCACCTAATTCAGTACTCTTTGCCAGATTTCATGCAATTCGAAAGGTATAGGGGACTTTGGTGCCCCATTTACATTAAATCGGACGAAAATATATATGGGAGCTATATCTAAATCTGAACCGATTTTTCACAATTTCAATAGGGTTCGTCCTTGGGCCAAATAAGTGACTTGTGCCAAATTTCATCCAAATCGGATCATAAATGCGACCTGTACTTTGTTTACAATTTAACATCTACAGAAGGACAGACGGACGGACATGCTTAAATCGACTCAGAAAGTGATTCTATGCATATTCTCAAAAGGAACCATGTGTCTATCTCGTTTCCTTTTGCCTGTTACAAACATATGCACAAAGACATAATACCCTGTACCACAGTGTGGTGAAGGGTATAAAAACGCTTAAAAACCATTCTCGGTGTCAAAAATATTTTTTGATTTAATTCGAATCTACTCTAATTCTAGAATGTCCCTACAAAACTTCAAGTGCAAATCTCAATAATTCTTAAAGATATAGCCGATTTATTGTGTCAGCATCAAGGGACGGCAAGAGTGATTCTCAAACTTTAAACGCATTTTTCTCGAAGCGAATGACGGGCACGATAACTCAAAAACTATAAATCCAATCGGTCCCAAATTTTGACATGTTTTTCTGGGAGTGTATAGCTCTCGTATGAACTAGGATAAAGCCAATCGGTGAAGATCTTCCTTATTTATTAACCTAGTTTGTGGTCAAAAATAGGCGATTTTCCAAAAAAAAATTTTTTTAAGTTCCGCCATTTTGTTAATTGTTGTGCGAAGTCAATAATGCTAGTTCATACGAGAGCCAGTACAAGTAAGGGGTTCCCTTAATTGAAAATCTGTATAAGAGAAAGACTTTTTTGTTGCAAAAACAAAAATATACATATATGAAACGAGCGCCGTTTAAGAGAAAAATATAATTTTTGTAAGGGCGACGAAATTCATTACAATTTTTATGTGCAACCCTAAAATTATGTTGCACATTTTCCAACCTTCCAAGCAAATTTAAATTTCACGTTTTTTCTGATATTTAATTGAAAACTTCGTTAAAGCGCAAGGATTTTTTCTTATCCGAAAATCCTGCTTAAGAGAAAAAATCTGAAATTAGGCGTTTTCGCTTAACCGAATTCGACTGCAGGTAAAAACGTGTGCCCAAAATGATAAATATACGAAATATTAGGGGTACCGTTATATTGATGAATTTTCGTAGGCAGATCTGATAGCCAACGTGAATCCAAAATATCAAATTACATGGGAATACCCTAAAAAGCGGACCAATATTGATAATTTTCGTTATTAAGATTTAAAATCCAATGAGAAACAAACGCAGAAACAATTACAGCAAATTCAAATTCATCGGAATGCTTTTACCTAATATAGATGAACATTGAAGATTAGATCCGTCGGTATACTCTTTCTTATTCCTCCCACAAAAATACCAAAATGTTGAAAATTTGGAAACCATATACTTAGTAAAACTGTCAGTTTAAAGGCCCATAACCTCTTTTACCTCCCCCTCAAAAATCAAAATTAGTGTATACTTCATATGATGTGTCATGAGGATATATCTGTCGAAAATACCGACCAAATTTGAATTGCTCTTAAGGGAAATAATGCCAATGCTAAAATACATTGACTTCTTTAATCACCCTTCTTTTAAAAATTATTATTCTTACAGTGCCGACTGATACACTCACCCTATGTTAATTTGAAATATTTGGCTTTCTGATCTTGTTAATATTATCACAAAGATATTTCCTTCGTGTTTGGTTCATAAAAATAATAAAATTGCATGTTCCCTTGGATTATAAATTTATTATTTGAATTGGCAACCCTAGCATTGTATTTTCAATTAGTTTATTTCGTGTTTTCTTCGAGGCCGGGTGTTGTTTGGTTTGTTCGCGTTCGTGTTTTGCGAATTCCTTTATTTTTAAGTAATTGTTATTTGTAATAGTGAAGTGTAGTGTTTAAATTATCAAATAAAAGTGAAAGCAATCAAAATGTTGCCAATTGCAAAATAAAAAAATTATTATTCTTTCATTCTTTGTTTTGTGAATTTTTTCTATGCCTGTTCTAACTGTAGTTGATCGTTGTTATTGTTTTTTCTTTCTCTACCCGTGAAAACGTCGTCGTCGTCGCCGCCAGGGCTGCCATATTTGCCGATTTATCGGCATTTTGACGATTTTTCACTCTAAAAATGGAAAATGCCGATTTTCCGATTTTTGCCCCAGAATTGCCGATATTTAAACAATCGACACAAATTGTCTAACTTTTTAATTTAAAACGGCGTTACCATACAAACATATAAAATTGGCAGCTTTAGATCATTATAACTATCGGCGACACGCCGCAGCCGTTTTCAATGGCTTAGATATCTGTATTTTTTGTCAGCATTGTACTCTGTCTAGTTTACATTTTACATCATGGGCACGATCAATTTTTTAGAATATGATGAAGTATATTTGGGTTTATATGCAAAAGATATTGTTTCAGAAACAAAACTTCCCAAAAATGACATAGACAAAATAGTTAGCACTTGCATTAATTTTCATATAGAACTTGAAAACCAAATATTAAAACGTTTTGATTTTAATTTAAATTCGTTTAAATGCTTAAAACTTATTGATCCTGGAAGAGTAATGAAGTAGGGCAATAATTCTTTTCTAGATATTTTAAAAGAATTCCCCGATTTTATTTTTGAAACTGAGAGGCAATCTTTAGACTCCGAGTTTAGGGAGTTTAGCTTTCTGAATTTTGAAGAAATTGTTGAAAATGCAGAATATAATTTAAAAAGTTTTTGGAAAAAAATTTCCGAAATTAAATGTGGGGACTCCAATTTAGCTTTTCCAGTTTTGTCTAAATTTGTACAAAGAATTATGGTTCTTCCACACTCCACAGCAAATGTGGAACGAATTTTTAGCCAGGTAAACCTTAACAAAACTAAAAGCTCACTTGAGAATGATTCATTGGAAGGGATTCTTTATTCTAAAGATTACCTCAAACTAAATAATTCAAATTGTTTTAATATCAAAATTGATAATGAATGACTAAAAATGTGTAATAAAAATATGTACTAGTTTGTAAGTTATTTTTATGACCTTAATACCACACTGCGTTATACGTAAATCTGAAAGATCTCACTAGTGTACATAATAATTACTATATTTTAGAAAAATCTACATTTTTTGTACAAAAATGAATCTTTTATGTTATTTTTTATACAGAATTATTAATGTAATAAACAATATTGATTTGTTACAAACCAAAAAATATGAATTTATTTATAAATTATATGCTGCCGATTTTTTGCCGATTTTTAAAAATACAAATGCCGATTATGCCGATTTTTTTCTGAAAAATTGACGATTTTTCATGAAATTTAACTGGCAGCACTGGTCGCCGCCAAAGTCTTTTCTCTTACGATGCCTCTCTCAATCTCTTTCGACGTTGACTCCTGCATGTCTGCCATTGCAAAGGAGAAAATGCAAATTGGAGCCATGGTGAGTGTATGTGTTAGACTATTTTGTGATGTTTTGTTTTCGTGTGTTTCTTTATTGGATATCGTTGCCAGATCTGTAAGAGGTGGGAGATTATTTTTCTTTTTGGAGATTTCACATAATTTCTAGAACATTTTGTATGTATGTATTTTCTTAATTTGTCAAAATGTTGTAATTGATGTGGAATATTGCGTAGGATATTGGTATAACATTTTAATGTTAACATAGAGCAGCACGGGCAGAACGTAAAAATTCTGTTCTCACGCACTTGTCTTTGTGTGAGTGTCAATGGTTTTTCAATTGGTTCAGTTGAATGTGTGTGAGAGAATAGTGATACTTACTCTCGCGAGGAAGGAATCGAGATAGACCCATGGTTCCTTTTGACAATATGCATAGAATCACTTTCTACGTCGATTTACGCACGTCCGTCCGTCCATGTATTTTTGTTAAAAAAGTACAGGTCGCATTTGTGATCCGATTTGGATGAAATTTGGCACAGTTCACTTATTTGGCCCAAGGACGAACCCTATTGAAATTGGATAATAACGGTGCAGATTTAGATATAGCTCCCATATATAGTTTCGTCCGATTTTATGTAAATGATGCACCAAACTCCCAATATTTGTCTGATTGGGACAAATTTTTGTACAACGCACTGAATCAGGTCCATACTAATGTGTGCGATATTTTGTTGGAATCGGTGTAGATTTAGATATAGCTCCCTTATATAGTTTCGTCCGATTTTTTGTAAATGGAGGAACATACTGCCAATATTTATTCGATTGGGGCAAAATTTTATACAACGCACTGAATCAGGTCCATACTTATGTATGCGATATTTTGTTGGAATCGGTGCAGATTTAGATATAGCTCCCATATATAGTTTCGTCCGATTTTATGTAAATGATACACCAAACTCCCAATATTTGTCCGATTGGGACAAAATTTTGCACAGAGTACTGAATTAGGTATAGAGTGTTATATGCCAAGCATTGTTAAAATTGGTTCAGATTTAGATATAACTCCCATATATAGTTTCGACCGATTTTTTGTGAATGATACACCAAACACCCAATATTTGTCTGATTGAACGAAATTTTGCATAGCGAATGCAATCGAGGAAAAAATGATGTGTGATAAGGTGTGATGAAATCGGTTCAGATTTTTATGTAGGTCTCTATATATTTTCGATTTTATGTAAATACTTGTTCAATTTACACGAAATTTGGCAGAGGGTATTAAATTGAATTTAGAGTGATAACAAACAACAAATGGTGTACGCAACGGTTGCTCAATTAGGTCCATGTGTTTGTATATAGTTCCCATACTAAATTTTTACTCGATTTCATACAAATGGTACACCAAAATATCCAAGTCTGCCCGTTTGACATGCAATTTTTCATTGATTTCAGAATGGTATGTGTATGGGGTTTTTTTAAATTCGTTCAAATGTCTATCTAGATAGCACATTTAGTTTCGCCCGATTTAATCTCAATAGTCCTCCAAAGATTCTATGTCTGTTCTATGTACAGGGTATTGTACATAAATTTATTTAAAAAAAAAATCCCCCTACTTTTTATTGTGAATGTGTTTGTTGACGTATTCCCTTAAGTTTTCACTGATTTTGGATAGTTTCCTTCTCCAGGGCTCGAACAAAACAGAATCAGTAAATTTAAATTTCCACAATAATTGTCTGAATAATTTATCCCACAAATATTACATTTCATTGTATTTGTATCAATCCTTCGAAATGGCAACCCTGGCATTGTATTTTCAATTAGTTTATTTCGAGCTTTTATCGTGTCCGGGTGTTGTTCGGTTTGTCCGTGTACGTTTTCGCGAATTCCTTTGTTTTTGTTCAGTTTTTGTTTGAAATAGTGCAGTTTTGTGTTCAAACCATCAAATAGAAGTGAAAACAATGTGAATATTGATTTATTGTAATGCCAATTGTTGTAAAATAAAAAAAATATTTTTGTTTTCATTCTTTGTTGTGCCCTTTTCAATGCGTGTGTCAAACGTAGTTGATCGTTGTTATTTGTTATTTCTCAGCCGTGTAAACGTCGTCGTCGCCGCCGCAAATGTCGCATCTCTTGATCTGCCTCTCTCAATCACTTTTGATGTTATCCCCCATCTCTCTACCATGACAAAGGAGAAAATGCAAATTGGGGATGTGGTAAGTGTTTGTGTTAGACTTTTTTGTGATGTTTTATTTTCGTGTGCTTCTTTATTGGATATCTTTGCCAGATGCTGTAAGAAGTGGGCGATTATTTTTGCTTTTTAGAGATTTCACATAACGTATAGAATATTTTGTATGTTCTTTATTAATTTTTCAAAATGTTGAAATATGGAATAACGGGTAGATAATAATGTAAAGTTTGTGCATAAAGAAAGATAAAGAGAAAATATAAGAGACCGCCATGTTAAGTTGTGAAATGTGAAATAATAAACTGGGAATTCACATATTACTCTTCAAATTTCGATTGGGACAGTACAAAATTTGTATGTGTCTCAGTTGTAGGCATAATAATGATTATTTCAATGAGGATTTTTTAATTTTAATAAGGCTAATCTTTTTGGAAATGTTTTATTCATTATCTTTTTTAGATTATTAATTTGACATTTAGAGTTTCTAATAGTCACACCAGTTTCAAATTATCGGCGCGACATGTTCCAGTAGTTGACATGTCGTGTATAGGTATACTTTGTAAACAAACAAAAATACATAACTTCAACACATTTATATTACACCAAAGTGGACTAATAATTATGTTATTGAGACTAAAATTTGTACAGCGTACCAAATTGAGTCTAATGTAACGTGAGTTAAGTTTTTTTGAAATTGGTAAGATTTAGATGTAGTTCCCATATAAACTCTGCACCAAAGGCATGAAATATTTCTCGGATTGTGATAAAACTTTGCACAGCGTTCTTATGTTTGTAACAGGCAAAATGAAGCGAGATAGAATCACTTTCTGAGTCGATTTATGCATGTCCGTCCGTCCGCCCGCCCGTCCATCTCTTGGTGTTAAATTTTAAACAAAGTACAGGTAGCATTTATAATCCGATTTGGATTTGGCACAGCTCATTTGATTGGCCCAAGGACGAACCCTATTGAAATTGGGAAAAATCGGTTCAGATTTAGATATAGCTCCCATATATTTCCGTCTGATTTGATGTAAATGGTGCACCAAAGTCCCTATACATCTTTCGATTTGTACGAAATTTGGTATAACGTACTGAATTGAGCCTAGAATGATGTTTGCCAAGTTTCGTGAAAATCGTTCCAGATTTAGATATAGCTCCCATATATATATTCGTCCGATTTCATGTAAATGGTGCATAAAAGTCCCTATATATGTACTGAATGAGCCATAATGTACTGAATTGAGCCTAGAATGATGTCTGCCTAGTTTTGTGAAAATCGGTCCAGATTTAGATATAGCTCCCATATATATTTTCGTCCGATTTCATGTAAATGGTGCATAAAAGTCCCTATATATGTACTGAATGAGCCATAATGTACTGAATTGAGCCTAGAATGATGTCTGCCTAGTTTTGTGAAAATCGGTCCAGATTTAGATATAGCTCCCATATATATTTTCGTCGAACTTCACGTAAATGGTGCACCAAAGTCCCTATATATCTTTCGATTTGCACGAAATTTGGCATAACTTACTGAATTAGGCCTAGAGTTATGTCTGCCAAGTTTCCTGAAAATCGGTCAAGATTTATATATAGCTCCCATAATATTTTCGTCCGATTTAATTGATTTGCACGACATTTGGCATAGTGTACTGAATTGATGCTGGAATGATGTGCGCTAAGTTTCGTGAAAATCGGTTTAGATCTAGATATATATATTTTCGTCCGATTTAATTTTAATAATATACCAAAGTTCTTATGTTGCATAGCGTACTGAATTTAGTCCAGAATGATGTGTGCCAAGTTTCGTGAAAATCCGTTGAGATTAGATATAGATTGATTTGTTTGGCTGATAGGAACAAAACGTACCTAAATTAGTATAACCTAACCTGTGACAAGTTTCGTTGAAATCGGTTCATATTTGGATATAGCTTCCATATATATTATCGTCCGATTTTAAGTAAATTGTGCATCAAACTCCTCATGTTTTCAACATACAAACAAAATTGAGCCTAGAATAACGTAGTTACGTTTTCTAGAAGTACAGACATAGCCCAACGGATGACCTATTGATATTTGTTTGAAGTCGATTAACATACTTTTGTTTCACTGTAACAAACGAATGACATGTTTATGGATAGATCTAGGTCGATTAATATTTATATAAATATCATGTATTTTATTTCATCCAATTTCATGTTAATAGTCCTGCATAATATACCCATAGTGGTGAAGGGTATCATATAGTCGGCGCCGGTCGACTTTACTATTTCCCTTACTGGTTTACACTTGATTTAGATATATCTCAAATATTTTCTGCCATTTTTATCGAAAAGTATCAACGTATCAAATTGAGTCTATAATGATGATTTCTTTACAGAAAATTACCTCTCCCACAAAATGCTCAAAATTTTGCCGATTTTTTTTTTTTTTAATATTATGTGAATGGATTATCCGATTTGAACTAAACTTAGCACAACTTAATATTTTAACCATACCAGTATAATGTTGGAATATGGCCTTCTTGATACATATTTTGGGGAATTTGGGCACATGCTTCAATCAAATTACGATAGCCTCCATATAACGTTACCACCCATTATTCGTTATTTTCGGTACGTTTTTTCAATCAAATTGTCTATAATTTAGTATTCTGCTTTCTCATTGGGTTATAAATCTTCCTACCAAAAATGGCTTCAATATAAAAGTTCCGCTCAAATTTTATTATTTTTGTTTTTTTTTTTTTGAGTTTGGGAATATTTTCAACCGAATAGGAAGTAATTTGGTATTTTGAATTCACATTAGGTAACAAATCGTCGTGCCAAAAATGATCGATGTTGACCTAGTTTTTGGATAGCCCTATACAACGGTGAACTCCCAATATTTCGTAATTTCGGGATTAAGGGCCCGTTTTTTAACCGAATGGGCTATTGATATAGATCAATGTTTTGGCATAGTTCCCATTTTCTGGTCGCACTTTTCAAACAAAATTAATGTGATTTGGCATTCCGACTTCTTGAGGGGTCAAAAACATTTTTCTGAAAATTCTCAATGCCCATGTTTTGACATAGCTCCCATCACTATGGTGAAAACCATAACCAGAACTTTGAGAAAGGGTTCAGCGCTAATTACACCATCTAGTGGGTTAAAGGTAGTACTAAACAATAATATTTCAAATAAAACTTCTCTGAGATATACAGTCAACTTATCCGGTCTATGTCCTTCATGAGTAAATTTGTACGCCATTTTATGAAAATTTGTACACAGAAGTTTGGGTCTATTTGACCGCTAAGTATTGACAGATTACCATGAAAAGCACCACACTTATTGTATTGTCAGATCCCTTTCTTCGTGTAAAATTTCATTATGTATGTTTTTGGTACATTTCTTTCCCTAAATATCAACTGATAGGGGTCTTTTTTGGTCAGAATCCGCTCTATAAGCAAACTTGGTCCATAACTGTAGCCTGTATCGTATTTACAAATAATAAATCGAAACAGCTAGTCGAGATGTGAAGATCGACATTCTAAAAGGTGGGGCTATGACCAATATTTCGGGGCGTTACAAATTTTGGCCCACACAAATCTGTAATACCCTTACAAAAATATTTGTGTGGGTATAAAAATCTTCTTGACCTGCCTTGGGCCTCACCATCGCACGTCCTTGGTTCCCATATGAAGATATCAGCCCATTTTCTGTATTTCCAAGTTATTTAATTTGGCATTCCAGGTTTCTTTTTCCCAAAACACTTTTAAAATATGTCCACACTTTTACATAGCTCCAAATGTTCCTTTGAATTTCTTGTACGTGTCAGTAATCTGGTTTAATTTTCTTAAAGAATATTCAACTAAATTGGCCGATCTTTATTTTCATTCAACTCAGGTTCCTACAACAGCCAAATTAAACTAATCTCAGGCTATTTGCCTCGAATACCGCACCAGTATTTATCCATTGTTATCAGTTAAATAGTTTAGGAATTTAGTTTTTTGACTAAATAATTGTAATATTAGGTTGTAATATTTTTATATCCATTTTTACTTCCCACGGGCATAAATCTGAAATTGTTTGATCGATACTTTACGAGAAATCTATGAGTACAGCCATATGTCCAACAAATATTGAATTTCTTTTTCCCCAACGTAATATTTTATTTCGAATTAATAAATTTTAAGTCAAACGGAAGTTTTCCACATACATTGTTATCTTTATATATAAAGATATATGGGCAATAATTGGTATTGTAACATAAATAAGAATGGAAAAAATCAAATTCCCCAAAGGAAAAAAAACAATTTTCAAAGAAATAAAAAAAATCGACAGCAGTAAGAAATTAGAAAACGGAAACTACAACAATACGTGTTTCCCTTCGACAAAATCCCTGCAGACCGAAGAGATAACAATTGATTACATACAAATATTTTAAATTAATATATGATTCTGATTCATCTTTAAAACAATATTAATTTTTATATTACTTCTTCCCTCTTCCCATTCATATAAAATATGATTGATAATAACATTGTCAATTTGTCACCATCCATATCCTTAACATTGCCACCGAGTCGCAGCCTTATTACTAACCGACACACAACAATAGTGTCATAATTATTAATGAGCTTAGTGGGCATAAAAATAGATGCCGTCGTAATGGCCACGCAATTTGAATAAATGTAGACCAGTGATTAAATACAGATTTTTCTATGTAATGGCCGTAAACTCAAAGGTCTGACACTACCACTATTGTTGTGTGTGTGTGCGTGTCGTGACAATGTTTGTTGACAACAAACAGCAAGCACGTGGTTGGACACATTGTTTTGTTTACAATTATATTTAGGGGTTGTTTTAGAGTGGGGAATTTTATTGCAGGATAATGTGAGGATTTTCTGACAAAGGATGTTTTTGTATATACTGCCCTCTGGTGGAAAATTTTTGGAATTAACATGTAAAAATGAATTTTGGGAAATTTCCGTTATGCTTGTTTTGTGTTTTGAATTATTTTATCGTTAAATTAATAATAATTAATTACTAAATATGTATTGGCTATTATAATGAAAATACTCAAAAGTTCGTTGATTTTTAGATGCACTGCAATATGGACCAAGGACGAAACCTATTGAAACTGGAGAAAATCGTCCGATTTTATCTAAATGGTACACCAAAACCCAAGCATTGTCCGATTTATACAAAATTTTGCACAACGTGCTGAAATAGGTCCATATTGATGTGTACGAAGTTTTGTGAAAATCGGTTCAGATTTAGATATAGGTCCCATATATAGCTTTGTACGACTATATGTAAATGGTGCACAATGCACATCCTATTGAAATAGGTCAATATTGATGTATACGAAGTTTTGTGGATTTATATTTAGTATGGTATATGCCATGGTTGCTCAATTAGGTCCAAATTTACACATAGCTCCACATACATTATTTTACTCGATTTCATACAAATGTTTCACACATTTAGATTATATGTATGTTCTATCTCCAGGATCTTGTACATATTAGCATGTCTTGGATGTATCCAAAGGGGTGAAGGGTATCATATAATCGGCTCCGTCCGAATTTTGAGCTTTCTTTACTGGTTTTTCATAGCACAAGTGTAACACGGAACCAAATTATTCAAAATGATATTTGCATTTTCATTTAGTCACATTGTCGAAGAACTTTCTCCACTTCTATTTTGAGATACCTCCCAAATACCTCTTCCGGCGACGAAAATCGCTGGCAATGCATTTTTGATGGGGGGAATTTAAGGAAAATGTCAAGTATGGGCTGTACGGCAGATGACTCAACAATTCCGCAAAAGTCTACTTTCAGATTTTTCATTTTTTACCACTGACCTAAAAGTCTTTTTAAAACTTTTCGATTTAAGCCTTTGACTAAAAAATCGACTTTTCGATTTTGTCATACCTGTTCAAAATCGACTTTCAAATTTTACCGACTACTGCAAAATTGATTCAAAATATGGTAGAACGAGGTAATTTTGGCTTTCTGATAATAAACCAAATATTTATGTAGAAAATCTTGAAAAGTCGACTTTGTGATTTCCTCAAAGATCAAAAGTGAACTTCAATATTTGGACTTTTCAATGCAAAAAGTCGATTAATCGATTAGTCGATTTACTTATCCCAAGTCTGTTATGCGCTCTAGAACGGAAAATGATTAAAAACCTTGAAGTTAGACTCTCTATACATCTAAAAATTCGGTTCTTGAATCATTTCTAGTAATAAATCTTATCGTAATTTTGGACTTGCCATAGTTAAGATAATAATAATATTTTCGAAATTAAATTTGTATCCCACTTCTTTAATGAAGAACTTCTTAACATATAAAAACGGTAAGGAAAGTTCAAAAGTCGGACGGGAGATATGATACCTTCAACACTTTGCATACACAACCGACAGAACTTTGGAGGACCATTGAGATGGAATCCGACGAAATTAAATGTGCTATCTAGAGAGATATTTGAACCAATTGAAAAAAACCCTATACACATACATAGGCCCTTCGGTGCACCATTTACATAAAATCGAACGAAAATATATATAAGACCTATATCAAAATCTGAACCGATTTCAACAAACCTTATCACACATCATTTTTCCTCAATTGGATTCGCTATGCAAAATTTTGCTCAATCGGGCAAATATTGGGAGTTCGGTGTATCATTTACAAAAAATCGGACGAAACTATATATGGAAGCTATATCTAAATCTGAACCGATTTACAAAAACTTCGCATACATCAATCAGGGCCTAAGTCGCTGTGCAGAATTTTGTCCCAATTCGACATATATTGGGAGTTTAGTATATCATTTAGCTAAAATCGGATGAAAATATATATGGGAGCTAAAAAAATCTGAAACGATTTTCTCCAATTTCAATAGGGTTTGTCCTTAGGCCAAATTCCATCCAAATCGGACCATAAATGCGATCTGTACTTTGTTCACAAAAATACATGGAGGACGGACAGACGGTCATGCTTAAATCGACTCGGAAAGTGATTCTATGCATATTCTCAAAAGGAACCATGGGCATATCTCGATTCCTTTTGCATGTTACAAACATATACACTAAGACATAATACCACTGTGTGGCGAAGGGTATAAATATAATTTGCTAGGAAATAAATGTGTTAGAGCTCGGAACATATAAATTTTTATTAAACCCGATAGACGCTCCAGAAATGTGAAAACATTAAAAATATATATGAAATATTGTGTACAATGGATGTTGAAAAATTGATCCTATCTTTGACCTTCAACCGGTCACAGTTTGTTTAAATAAAAATTTTTGAAAAATACTTTAGATAGTTTTGATCCGTATCTTTTTGTGATATCAGTCATTCGACTATGGGCCAGGAATCCAAATTTTATTTTTGGCAAAAAGTCAATTTTAGGTAGAGTTAATAAAACGTTATATATTTTAAATCTGGAGACTTTGAGCTTTGCGCCGTGACATTGCGGGGCACGGATTACAAATGACATGAGATAAAAATCAAAATTTTATATTTTTGTGAATATGATTTCCAATTCGGTGGAAAAATAGTTATAGGGGGCCTACCCGTAAAACTAGACCAATATTGATAATTTTTGGTAGGGAGATTTTCTATACAATGACCCAAATACCAATTTATAGCCAATTCGGTTGGAAAACCTACCCAACATCTCCAAAAACCCAATATTCAGTGTGCGTGGCCCGCACATTTTCTCAAATCCATTTATCTACCATTATAACTTTACACTTCAAATTTGGTAAAGCTAGCTTGCCGGGCAATATTTTATGCTGCTAAATTGCGATTTAGTCATAGTGCGATAGTGCTGTAATTCGATAGAAAAGGTTCTGGAGGTCCAAACTTTGATAAAATAAAAAATCCGTTTCTTTCATTCTTCAAATTATATATTAATTATTCTTATTATTATTTGTTTTACAACTTTATTATAAATACATTATTTTTTAAATATTCTTCAAAATATCATAATTTTCATTTAGTGCTATAAAAATGATAGCTTTGATTTATTTGAAATAAATTGCAGCAATATAACCTGATTGCCAATTTCTATAAATACACATACATATGTACAGTTAGAAAGTTCAATAACCGAAACTGCGTCAGCTTTTAACAAAGAAAAATTGCATAATAAAACTCACCTTGAGGCTCATTCCCATGGTGTAATTAACCCCAATATTTCAGGGTAATTAAGAAGTTCATTAAATTCTGTTTAACAGGTTTCATTAACTCACTGTTACGATTTGTTAATCGAATGCAAATGCGGTAGGTAATTTGGTAGGTAGTATGAGTCAAAAATAAAATTAACTCATTCAGTCATTGGCTTGCGGTTGAAGGAGGAAGAAAATAAAAAAAGTTAAAAACAAACAACAAATATTAAAAAATAAAACAAACATTCTTTGAAAATATTAAAAATAACAACAAAATAAATTCTTAAAATTCAATGTTTCAAAAGTAACGGTTTATTTCCTACCTATATTATACAACTACGTGTTGGAAACTAGAAAAACATCCCTGTGTTTAAATTTGAAAACTGTAACTGATTTTCAAATATCCATAACGGTAGTGAATCCTTTGAACTGTCACTGCGCATGTCTATTGCTTATTAAGAGAAATGGGAGAATAGGGAATCTGAATTCGCCCTATCTTAAACAGCAACACACAACCAACAAACACAAACCGTATTTTTGCTGAAAAAATGCCGCTTCAGTGAACTGTAAGTGTAAACACAGAGCAACATACTACGAAGAGCAGGACATAGTAAAATTACAAAAGTTCAATAAAACCTGCAAACCGCTCTGCTTCACGATACACTGGCGGGTGCGTGGGGAGCCGCAAACCAAACAGAAAACAAGGGTGAAATAACCGGCGAATATATTTTCATTAGAAAAACATGTGGAACTTTGCGATTTTGCCTGGAAAGTCACTGGTGGTGCTGCTGCTCAGATAGCGGAACAGCAGTTAGTTAGTTATCATAAGGACAACGGCGAATACGGTTACTGTTCACGGATAGCGACGGATTGTTTTTCAACACCAAATAAATTCCAAAAAAGAAGGAAACACAAATAAATTACCGAGGATTAAAGCAATTTGTTTTTTGTGTACGGATTTGTGTTGGTTTCATTTTTTGTTGATATTTTTTTGTGAAAAAATTAAGGAATTAAAAAATAAAATACAACAAAACATAAAGTAATTAAAGAAAATAAAAAAAATATATATTCTACATAATCCGATTAGTTTAAATGTTTAAAAAATAAAAACAAACAACAACAAAAAATATAAACAACCGAGTTAAGCCCAAAAATAAAAATAATATTTAAGAGCCTATAAATATTTAATGAAAAAGTTATAAATGTGAGTGTCCTTTAAATAATATATTATTCAAAGAAAATCGGAAAAAGAAAAAATAATAAAAATAACACAATTTAAAAATAAATATTATGAAATCGATATTGTATAATTTAAAACAATGTGCCATGCCACACTGCTACTCCCGCTGTTGGTGTTCCTCGGCACATGAGAATGAATGCCTGCCTGCTCCACTAACCAGGAACACCACCCAACAAATAATAAAATACACTCTCACCATCTCTGATATCAACAACAACAACTAAAACATTCATACGGCATGAAAAAAAACGGAAAAACAAAAAAATTAAACTAACCAAAACAACAACAAAAACAAGAAAACACAAAAACCCAACCAAACGTTTTCAATACCGCCGTATTTTATTCATTGTTGTCTATGTGTTAAAGACAGGGATGGAAATTTTATATTCTAAGAAAAGGGATATTTTGTGGGGATTT